>NW_024883660.1:0-56710 GCF_019059575.1 Amphibalanus amphitrite
AAACCCACGTTGACGGGATGCAGTAGCGGCGGAACACCTTCAATTAAGGGGGGTGGGGGCACTGCCGACTTTTGGTCCTATTATTTCCATGCAACGTTCATTGGGCTAATGTTGAAATGCCAAAATCAAAGGGGGCACGGTGCCCCGGTGCCCTCCCCGTTCCGCCGCCTATGACAGGATGGGGACGCTTTTATGGTCGTCGTTGGGAGCTCGGCACTAATGGGTCTCGGGATGATGTTGAAGGTTTCGCAAATGTTTCATAAAAGATGCTATTTTTGCACAACCTATTTTTTACACAACCTATTTATTATTTTTACATTTTTTACGCTTGCTATGAAAATGTTAGGCCCAGTTCCTTCAAGATCAGGTCCACGACTCCACAGCTTACAACAGGAGCTAGCTAACATAACAATTAACCCGCGCCGCCGTGTTGGTGGCATGAAGTTTCCATCGAGTGCTGGGGGGGGGGCTTTTTACGCCCCTCCGTCTAACTCGGCTCCTGGGCCACGTAGCGACTCGCGGTAAGCGACAATCGAAAGAGCGTCAAAAATAAGGAGGAAAACACTCGGTCATTTTAAGGTCAGGGCAAAGGTCAGGTCACCAGGGTTCATCAAAGGTCAAATTTTGTTGATTTCAACGATTTCGAACGCCCGACGGCTAGCTCGGGAACCAATAGAGCTACAGCGCCGCGGAAAAGCGCATTCGATAGCTCTTTTAACGTTTTTTCGCCAACATGTCCTCAAATTTGACCTCAGATCAACGGTTTAGCCCCCAGAGGGCACCGCTCTGATTGACCTCAAATTTGACCTCAGATCAACGGTGTTTTCACCGCTCTAGCTCGTCTCTGTCAAAAGTAAAAAAAAAACTGCTGAAGACCTTTTCTGTCCTAAAATGACCTCAAGGGCACACACAGGGGTCACAGGTGCAATTTTCCGATTCAGTGTGTCATGTTTACATATGGACCGATGTTTGAGAGGGTGTAGAACGAAATTCGTCCAAAAGAGGCGCATTTCAATTTTCTCCCATTGACTTATACCTAATGGAGCAGTCGCAAAGCTGACCTGACCTTAGGTCACAGACATAAAAAATCCGAGGTATCCATTTTATACATACTGTTACCCTAAGCAAGCACTGAAAGTTTTAAAGTGATCGCTCAGTCGGTGTAGCTACAACGAGCTTTCGAATTTTTTTCTGAGGTAAGGTCACTTGACGTTACCTGGTGACCTGACCTTGAATGACGCTACGCGTCGCGTCGCCGTTTTTTGAGATATTCGCGAAAAACCTGAGGGGGAAGGGCGTAAAAACGCCCCCCCCCCCAGCACGGCGCGGGTGGTCGACATAGCGACTCGGACTGAACAAATGCCTTTAACCCTCGCCGGCCGAGGGGGGGGGGGGGCGGGTGCCGCCCCCCCATAGGGTTTTTTCGCGATAGCTCCGAACACGCTGGCGATAGAGAGCTGAAACTTGGCATACCTGACCTTTGATCCAAGCCGCATCTTTTGACACCAACCGCATTTTTGGGTCAGGTCAGGTCACTGACCTATGACGTCATAAGTGAACCTCTGCACGGTCTTCAGATGTCGCATCTTCGCAACGCCCTCACTGCCAGAGGAGATGTCACAGGGAAATGAAACTTGCAGGATCTAGTATCCATTATGAGTCTCCCAACTTGTATATCTCGGATTTTTCCTAAAGGTCATATGAGGTCAGGTCATTTTCGTGACCTCACCATTATAAGTCAATGGGGAAAAATTCAAACTGCTATTCTGGCGCCGGGAACGATCTCCAACTAGCTCAAGCACACATAATCGTGATTTGATGCACTCCTTGCAAGGTTAGATGCGTCACTTTTGCAATGTTGACCTTCCGTGACGTCATTTATGACGTCATCAAGTTCATATTAGTTTTTCGTCAATAACTCCCAAACAAATTGAGCTAGCGAGTCGGGAAAGCCACCAATGGACTCAGAAAGACCTGCCGAATCGAATGATATGCGACATGACCTCTTTCGACCAACTTCGTGACCTGGGGGTGCTGACCTGACCTTGATCTGAGGTCAACACCCCAAGTTGACCTGACCCGGACAAAAAGTATATCATTCGACGCGCCTGATCAAGGCGAACACGATGCTGCCAAAATCGCGGCTCTGCGGCCGTTTTTTGCGAAGTTATTCACCAAAAACTGAACCGTACCCTGGGGCACTTGACCTGACCTCAGAGGTCACCGGTTGACCTAGGACCTTAAAATTGGGTACCAATCTCTGCGTCTCGTAACGGCGCACACGCTCGTTTTTTCCGCGACGCGCTAGCTCCACCAGGGGCGAAACGGCGAGGGGGGGTCGTAACCGCCCCCCCCCCCCTCGGCCGGCGCGTATGCAGAAAACCAATAGGTCCGGCGAGGGTTAACGTTTCAACGGTTGAATAAGGTGAGAGGATTGAGGTAGGCTTGTATCGGATTTTCTTCTGCTTGTCGGTAGTTTAGGTTGAGCGCGAGCTGTCCATAATCATTCAAGAGGGAAAATTCAGCTGCACATCGTTCGGGTCAAAGTAATACCAAACATTCTCAAATTTTGTAGTAAAGAGCCAGTAGTCTACGAATATATAAAAAAAGAACAATTAGAAAAAGAATAAGCGGACTGGTTTCGTCTATCAAAGACTTCTTCGGCGTTTTTTTTCAAAAACGTATAAGAAGAAAACTAGCACAGTGACAATCGTTTGAAATAAAATTGGATTCAGTAAGAACTAAGAACTTCATTGTCCGAAAACCGCTGACAGTTGATAGCTCAATGACACTTAGAGCCGTGCATAAGGAGGCGTGAAAACACTCCTCATCTCGTTCTATTACGAGAGGACCATGTCATGGCGTGAGAAAGGTGTTATCAATATAAATGACACTGTATGAGTGAATAAATATTCTGCGCCCTCTTGGGCTATTGGCGGACCCTACCACCTGATCGGGTGTTGCAGCCGTTTCGCCCTCCACCTGAGATCTCAGAAAGTTACCGACCGATTTTAAACATTCAAAAAGCGTTTGATAGCCCCACCAGGTAACTACCTTGTTACCAGATTTCGTTGACCTAGGTGCAGCCCATGACGTCACAAGTCAGGTCAAAGGTCGCATTTTTTCACCGATTTAGACTAAGGAATGCGTTACAGTCAGTTAACACATCAAATAAAAGGCATGTTATCGAAAAACATCGATGGAGCGTTGGTTGTCTAACACATATGTTGCCTAAAGAGGTCATTGATGCCAGGTCAGTTCACAGAGGTCAGGTCACTAACCCTCGCACGACCAGGCCATTTCTCATAACACGAACGACCAGGGGGGGGGGTTGTTACGACCCCCCCCTGGCGTTTCGAAACGGAAGGTCGTCGAGCTTAGCGGAAAAAACCAACGGATTGCTCTTAACGAGATCTCGCGATTGGTGGTATATTTTTTGGTCCTAGGTCAACATTTGACCTACTTTTGACCGGTCAAAGGTCAAATATTCGGAAAAATAGACTTTTTTTCAACTTTCGGCGGTGATTGCGGCAAAACGGTGGAAGATATCGACTTGAAACCTTCACTATCGTGTTCCTTGATCAATTCTTTATCGTTTGGTATGTATTTCGTTTCCCTAGCTCTAAAAATGGCGCGTTGGGAGCGCCGGAAGTCGGCAAGGTCACAGTCGGCGGCAGAAATTCGAAAAATCAAAAATTAAATTTTTGAAATCTGATTGTATTTTTGGATTTGGGAGGTCCATTTGCTCCCTATAGAAGCTAATATTGCTGCATATTCCCATTGAGGTGACAAGAATTAGCAAAATAGTGGTTCGGGCGCTTTTCAAAAATAGTACCGGACTCTGTTCCTCTTGTGACATCATAGCTCCGTGACCTGACCTGACCCGGTCAAATTTCTTATACCATATGATAGCCAATACTTGCCCCAACATGCATGGGAAGTTTCATCATGATCCATCAACCGATGTCCGTACCACCGGCAGGAAACCTCGGGCGTTGGCACTCAGTTTGTGAAAATCCGGCCGGAGGCTGTACCTCTTATGACGTCATAACTCCGTGACCTGACATGACCCGATCAATTTGTTTTCGGCAAAAGATGCGCAAAGGTTGCCCTAGAGGGTATTGAAAATTTCAGCCCGCTACGACAAGCCGTTTAGCGTGCACTTCGAAAAAACCTCAGGGGGGGGGTTGATACAACCCCCCCCCCCCTAGGCGTTCTAGGGTTAAGGGTCACAATATGAACCCAACTATGCTAGGGTCGTGTGATACATGTTTTATGGCCAATTTTACACTTAAAATTCAATGGTGTGAGCTAGACGGCCATTGGGGCCAGTTTAGCCCTCGCCGGACCTATTGGTTTTCTACATACGCGCCGGCCGAGGGGGGGGGGGGGCGGGTACGACCCCCCCCTCGCCGTTTCGCCCCTGGTGGAGCTAGCGCGTCGCGGAAAAAACGAGCGTGTGCGCCGTTACGAGACGCAGAGATTGGTACCCGATTTTAAGGTCCTAGGTCAACCGGTGACCTCTGAGGTCAGGTCAAGTGCCCCAAGGTACGGTTCAGTTTTTGGTGAATAACTTCGCAAAAAACGGCCGCAGAGCGCCGGTTTTAGCAGCATCGTGTTCGTCTCGCTCAGGCGCGTCGAATGATATACTTTTTGTCCGGGTCAGGTCAACTTGGGGTGTTGACCTCAGGTCAAGGTCAGGTCAGCACCCCCAGGTCACGAAGTTGGTCGAAAGGGGTCATGTCGCATATCATTCGATTCGGCAGGTCTTCCTGAGTCCATTGGTGGCTTTCCCGACTCGCTAGCTCAATTTGATCAAGAGTTATTGACGAAAAACTAATATGACCTTGATGACGTCATAAATGACGTCACGCAAGGTCAACATTGCAAAAGTGACGCATCTAACCTTGCAAGGAGTGCATAAAATCACGATTCTGTGTGCTTAAGATAGTTGGAGATCGTTCCCGGCGCCAAAATAGCAGTTTTCATTTTTCCCCATTGACTTATAATGGTGAGGTCACGAAAATGACCTGACCTCATATGACCTTTAGGAAAAATCCGAGATATACAAGTTGTGGGACTCATAATGGATACTAGATCCTGCAAGTTTCATTTCCCTGTGACATCTCCTCTGGCAGTGAGGGCGTTGCGAAGTTGCGACATCTGAAGACCGTGCAGAGGTTCACTTATGACGTCATAGGTCAGTGACCTGACCTGACCCAAAAATGCGGTTGGTGTCAAAAGATGCGGCTTGGATCAAAGGTCAGGTATGCCAAGTTTCAGCTCTCTATCGCCAGCGTGTTCGGAGCTATCGCGAAAAAAACCCTATGGGGGGGCGGCACCCGCCCCCCCTCGGCCGGCGAGGGTTAGATTACATTCTGGTGGAGGTCAGGTCAAGGTCAGGTCAAAAAAGGTCAAATTTCAAAATTGATATTTTGCACAAAAGGGGTATCTACTATCTATTCGATGCAGCTGATCACAGGAAATCCAATGGTGGCCTTTGGCTTGCTTTGTGTGTTCTGTGACGGCTAAAAATTGAATTTGAAAATTTTACGTTACCAGTGTAACGCCTTTTGGGGCGACTAACGGAGCGAGCGAGAGGATGGGCCTTGCACGTGCAAAATTGCAAGGGGGTACCTCCAACTGACTTGTGCACGGCACCCTACTAGCCGGTCTCTAGCGATGTGCCAAATTTGGGCACAATCGGCCCAGCTGTTCTCGAGATCTGGAAGCGGCACCCTGCACGTGCGCACGTGCAAAATGGGTCCCAACTGAATTGTGCACGGCACCCTACTAACCGGTCCCTAACTGTGTACCAAATCCCTAACTGTGTACCAAATTTGAGCGCAATCGGTCGAGCCGTTCTCGAGATCTGGAAACGACCCCTGCACGTGCGCACGTGCAGCAGCAGCCAGCACTCCAACTCTGGCACATGGATATGCAGTGCCTAGTGAGGGCCTACCTACATGCCAACTTTCAGCGCAATCGGCCAAATATTGCAACAATTACAAAACTGACACCTCTTCGTTTTGCACGTGGCAAGTGCATAAGGGGTCACCCACATGCATCGGGAATAGTCCAATACTTGGTAGAAGGAATGAAGCTACCCTACAAAAATTACCGCATGTAAATCGGTCAAGTGGTTGCTGAGATATAAGCCTCGCAAAAGCGTCCGCACGGCCGGCCGGCCGGCCGGCCGCTCATACTCAGAAATTTCCGTTAATCTAAGGAAAGACTACGCTCGCCTCGCTCGCTCCGTAATAAATTTTGAGCAGTTTTTTTTTTGCCAAAGCTTTGCTAGAGATGGAGCTATCGAAATTTAAGTTTGGCATATCTAGAGCAGATAGTTTTATAACATGTATTTCAGTTTTAATTTTGAAAGTTGTTGGTATTTTCGGGGTGTTATACTTCTATGGTTTTGTTTTAATGGTCAAAATCAATTTTTGTTTGGAAATAAGAAGAGTTAGCAGTTTGGTAGCGCTGTTTATCCCGCGCCCGGCTGGGGGTCCTGGATTTCCACGCCCTGCTGGGGGGGGGTGTTTGAACACCCCCCCTTGTAACTCGGCTCCTGGGCCACGTAGCGATACGCGGAAGGCGGCGTTCGAAAGAGCGTCAAAAATAATGACGAAATCACTTCGGTCAATTTTTTGGTCAGGTCAAAGGTCAGGTCACCAGAGGTCATTGAAGGCAAAATTTCGCCGATTTCCAGGTCGAATGTCGAAAATTTCCAAGAAGCCAACGCATAACTTGGGAACCAATGGAGCTACAGCGCCGCGGAAAAGCGCATTCGATAGCCCTATTAACGCCCTTTCTGAGCAATTCTCTCAGATTTGACCTAACGTCAACGGTTTTGCGTGCAGGGGGCAAAAACTGCAAAAATAGCCGATTTTTTCGAAAACAGTTTTTCTGCAATAACTTTTGACCCAAGCCTTGCACGAGCTTACTTTAACCGGCATCGTGTTCCTCTCGTCAAGACGCATCGAATGAACTATAACTTGACCTTGAACGGTCAACTTGAAAAATTGACCTCAGGTCAAGGTCATGACCTGACCGGAAAGGGTCATGTTGCATATCAGTCGATCCGTATTGTCGAGCTGAACACATCTAAGGCGTTTTCATCGCTCTAGCATGCCTCTATCAAGAGTTATTTGCGAAAAACTGTTAGATACCATTCGTGACCTAAGATGACCTCAGGGCATAAACAAGGGTCACGGACACCATTTTCATGTTCAGTGTGTCTAAACCACTTGTAATTCGGTGTTTGGGAGTGTTTATAATGTCTTTCATCCAAAAGAGGCGCATTTCAATTTTCTCCCATTGACTTATAATGGGGAGGTCGCAAAATTGACCTGACCTTAGGTCATCGATATCAAAATTCTGAGATATACATTTTGTACATGCTATTGCTCTAAGCAATCGCTGAAAGTTTCAAAGCGATCGGTCACTCGGTGTAGCTATGACAGACATTGGAAGTTTTTATGAGGTGAGGTCACTTCAAGTGACCTGGTGACCTGACCTTGAATGACCTTGGTCTGAAATTTTCACAACATGTGTAGAATTGATGTGTGATAAGGTGTACCAAAAACGGCGGCGCTCCGCGCCGCCGTTTTTGAGATATTCGCGAAAAACCACAAGGGGGGGGGGTGTTCAAACACCCCCCCCCCAGCAGGGCGCGGGTTATTTTACATCTTTTTTATCTTGAATGTTTTTCGTTATCTTCAAAACTGTAAGCGTGACAGCTCTTCCCGCTAAACCTTTTATTGGGTCGAAAATGACAGAACATGGCATCCCTCTGACGTCATTTGTGACTAACCTTTCATAAGAGATCTGGAAAAATTTGGTCACAAGGTGTAAAAATGATGCCCGGAGGGGTCTTGAAAGTTTGGTGGCGACATTTGCTATACTTTAGGAGATATCGACTGAAAAGGAGAGAGGGGGCCGTTTCGCGCCACCCTCCCCCTCAACGGGGCTTTCATTTGCTGCTCTCACAGAATTCTTGTTATATTACAAGGTAGTGGATGTAAGTGGCAATATAAGCTTCCTGCCAGCGGCGGACCAGAGTTTAAACATGCAGGCTGAATTTTAACATTTAATTTTTGAATTTTTAAACCGTTGAGCTTTTTAGAAGTTGTATGGATTGTTCAGCTCCTTTTTTTTGGTCCATCACAGTGGGCTTGTATGTCACTTGTCAACCAAAATCGAATTAAAAACTTTTTATTTGGTCTGGCTACCTCGCCAACTTCTTAACTGGATCGTTTCGTAGCTTTTGATTGGGCACTGCCCACGTTGTCTATCTAGCTTTTCGTGTCATAGACACTGTCTATGACACGAGAAGAGGCTGCTGACATCGTTTGTCGCGGTTGGATAATACCAATCCACGTCCCAGTGGCTGCTCGATCGCACTTTCCCTGGCCCACCTCTCCCACCAGGCGAGACTTTGCCCGGCACAGCCGTCGCCTCAGTGCCTCGGGCGGTGACCCGTTCAAAGGGGCTCACAATTCGTATGGTGCCGCCCGTGGCTCTCAAACCAATACAGAACAGTGAAACGCAAAGGCTCACTTTCCATATAAGGCGAACGGCTGATTCTGGCGCCGGGGCTTCATTCATGCTAAGGCGCCCAATCACAGCGCCGCATTTCAGTTAGTGTCGGGCGCAAAAGCTACTATGCTCCGCCCCTCCATCACGTGACCCTGCCCTCACGTGGCCTCAGTCACGTGGTGTTTCCACTTCTTGGCGCATGGCGGCGCTAGTCTCGCAGGGGCGGTGGTAGCTTGCTCCCCCGCCGTCCGGGGGTGATGGGTAGCAACTGCTGGTGACTGTACACATATGATAAAATGAATGTCACCATCGTGTTCTACGCTTCAAATTACCCATAAAACTTGTGTCACAGGCTGCGAATATCAGTTTTGATTTTCGGGGATATGTGCCTACCCGGTTGACCTGACCTTGACTCTGACCTATGCTTGACTGACCCCTACATGGAGCTGACACTCTTGTAGGCCTTATATGATGGATTGTGCACCGTTTTGACAGAGTTTATGACGAGAGGCGCCCATTGCGAAGTCCTGAATTCCATGCTACTGAAAGCCCGATTTCAGGTGTTTGACCTGACCTTGACCCGACCTGTGACCTCAAAATTCAACTTTAAAGTACTCATCTGAAGCGTCTCGTCGCGTTCTTTCGTTTGCCGCCTCGTGCGTTTCGCTGCGCCTATTGGTTCTCGAGTTATCGGCTGGGGGCGTTTAACGCCCCCCCCCCCAGCAAACGGTGGGTGGCGAAATACCCCAGCAACTGCCGGGTTAAATACACAATACATATTGTCAAATCAACTAACATACTGTATTAATCGAATTTGCAATCATGAGAGAAACGCGCATGAGACCTGCAAACTACGTGATAGTGAAGCCGAATGCTCATTTAACGGATTAATAAATGATGATTCTGAGCTCAATGGCAAAGCCGCTTTCGAGATGTGAAAGTGGCCCCGCTCGTGTGCACGTGTAAACTGGACCCAAATGGACTTAAGCACGGCACCCTCCTAAACGGTCGCTACCGGTGTACCAAATTTGAGCGCCATTTCCCCAGTCGTTCTCGAGATGTGGAAGCGACCCCTGCACGTGCGCACGTGCAAGCTGGACCCAAACTGACTTGTGCACGGCACCCTGCCAAACGGTCCCTAACGGTGTACCAAATTTGAGCACAATCTACCCAGCCACTCTCGAGATGTGGAAGCGACCCCTGCACGTGCGCACGTGCAAGCTGTACCCAAACTGACTTGTGCACGGTACCCTGTAAAACGGTCCCTAACGACGTACCAAATTTTAGCGCAATCGGCCCAGCCGTTCTCGAGATCTGGAAGCGTCCCCTGCGCGTGCGCACGTGCAGCAGCACCCTAACCGTGACACGTGGAAATGCATTATCATTTGCAAGTCCACCGACATGCCAAGTTTCAGCTCAATCAACCCAGTCGTTGTAAAGTTATTGTAGATCGAACAAATTTGTAACCACTTACCTATATGGCACGTGGCGCGTGCCGTGTCCCTCAACCTATGACTTTGTGCTATGTTCAGGTGATTAAGCCTGGACGCTTCTACATTGTAGACGTAGCCTCGTTCCCTTTCGTCGTATTATTTACGAGAAAGAAGTTGATAAGCTTTCGCGTTTTTTCCATAGACAAATCATTGTGTCATTAGTTCGTGCCCTTACACGTACGGTGGCGCTAGTGTCGCTCAGTGGGAACGGCCTTCAGGCGCTGATTAACCCAGTGTAGTCTGTCTATACTTATTATAGGTCAATGGCTTGAGCACCCCCCCCCCCCACTAACTCGGCTCCTAGGCATCGTAGAAAGAAACGGAAAAAAGCAATGGGAAGCTCATCAAAATCATTACGAATTTACTTCAGTCATTTTTTACCTCAGGTCAATATTGAGGTCACCAGAGGTCAATGTGAAAATGTCACTTTTCAATCATCTGCGTTATTGCGTAAAATAATGAAGTGAGAGTAAAATCCAACTAGGTGAGAAGAGCCAATATAACTGGCGACAGGGCACAAATGTAGGATTTGTTCTTAGGTCATTATTCGTGGTCCAGAGGTCCAACACACCAACACCTGACTATGCAGAACCGTTCAGACCAGATGACCTGATATGACCCTGAAAGGTCAAGATCATGAAATAGTGTTAGAAATCGTGCACACGTCCTTGTATTCTGCTCCAATACACTCCAGTTTACCATTCGTGGTCAGGCGCACCGCCTGACTGACTCACACACATAACTCACTTCAATCGTCGACTCAATAACAACAATCGACACACATTATCAATAACACGTGCGCCTTCGGCGCTGGCGCCTTTAACATATATCCCTAACACCAGTCTTGTTACCGCCTCTCCTTTTATGAAAACACATCTAACACAACTTATCAACGTTTCCTAGCAGGGGCGGAGCTTCCTATACAGTTGGTGGGGCGGCTGCCCCACCAACTTGCCATTTTGCCCCACCAATAAGCGTTTTGCCCCACCAAGTTTACCTGATTTGTAGAGCTTTGTTGCTTTGTAATTCAACCTTTTTCGTTCTGAGGAGCTTTGAAATGTCTGTGTAATGCAAAAGACTGTCTCTATAATGTAAAAAATGTATTCAGTGTAGCAATTTATTTGACTTAACAATCGGGTACTGTAGGACGATTTTGTTTGTGCTGTGTTTGACGACTTTTTGCCCCACCAACTTCCCTGGAAAAGCTCCACCCATGTTTTCTAGCCAGTTGCTATGACACATCGTAGATACCGCCTTTTCCCCATAGGTTTATAATGGAGGCACCCAAAAAATGACCTGATCCGAGGTCACCGATATCAAAATTCCGAGATATACGAATTGTAGGTACCAATGAGTTATTGTAGTTCTGAAAGTTTCAAAACTTTCTGTCAACCAGTATGGCCGTGGCTGGACCCCAAAGTTTTTTTGGAGGCTGGGCCACTTCGATTGACCTGGTGACCTGACCTGAGGTGACCTGGGTCTAAAATTTTTTCAGGGAAGGTGGGGAAAGGATGCCCGGTAAGGTTTACAAAAAACGGTGGCGCTGCGCGCCGCCGTTTTTGCGCTATCCCCAAAAAAACGCAGGGGTGTTCAAACACCCCCCCCCCCCCACACACACACACTTGGGGGCGGGTTAATGAGAGACATGTTGAGCATGCCGTCGGTCTCACAAAATGACCTGACGGCGATGAGGTCTCTCATAGATCATTTGATGGCGCATACTCGCGCGCTGAGTACCCTGGGAGTCAGTTCTGACAATTTCTCCAGTCTGATGCTGCCGGTCGTGAGAGATAAAATCCCAGAAAGCTGGCGGATCGAGTGGGCCAGACGAGAGAGCAGCGACTTCTCCGAGTTTCTGGAATTCCTGCAACATGAGATGCGAATCCGCGAGTCGGCCAGGGGAGGCAAGGCTAGTGCCGGTTCACCGACACTCCGATCTCGGCGCCGTCTGCCATCAGCAGTCTGCCCGCCCAACGCACAGCGTGCCCAGGGAAAGAGCCCAGCGCGCCAGTGTGCGGGTGCTGCGGGCGCGGCTCCCACCGGCTGGACCAGTGCGCTGAGTTCCAGGAGCTCTCAGTGGAGGTCCGATGGAAGAGCGCCAGTGCTTCCAAATCCTGCTATCGGTGCCTCGGGACGGGTCATGTGGCCGGAGTCTGTCATGGCGACTCGTGTGCCATCTGCGGCAGAAAGCACCACTCGCTGCTTCACTTTGCGAGGGCTGCCCCACATGAGAAGATCGGTGAAGAGGGGCCCGGGCTGTCGCCCGAGACTCCACCTTTCTGCCCTGTGGAGGCCACAACTGAGGGTGGTCAGTCCGATGCCGAAACTGGTGACTCAGCTTCCAAGGGCCACAGATGTTACAATGCCACAGGCATCTGTGGAAAAGAAACGTTTTTCCTGACGGCATTGGTTGGTGTCGAGGGACCGCCTTGGGCTTGACCAGCTCGGACCGCAGACGCCATATCTGGTGGTCTGCGGGACAGCGCATCAGCGTTTCCGTGAGCCAGACCGCTGCGGATCCGAACATTGAAGTCGAAAGAACTCAGCTCGATCGCCCATCGACCACGCCGTCCTGTGCCGTCTCGCTGTGCTGCAATCGATGTCGGTATGTTTGCCAGCGGCTTGTGGTCGGTCACCACCTCAAATCTGGCACCAACAGTGTACTGACGGAAATGTCTGATGCCATGAACGATCGCCCAGAGTTCCTTATCATAAGTCGGCCATCTCGTCTGCTGCTTTGTGAGCAGCAGACCCCCCCCCCTCGGCCGGCGCGATATGTAGAAAACCAATAGGTCCGGCGAGGGTTTACTCCATTCCCCATGCTAGACACGAACATGTCGGTTTGACCTGGTGACCTGATATTACGTGACCTTAGGTCAAAATTCTACACGTGATGCGAAATTGATGTATCATAAGCTATATATATATTTTTTTGATTTCGCAAAAAAAAGAAACTGGATTGTGTGGCCAAACCCCGATCCGGGCAAAGTTTAATGCAGTAAATCCAGGTAACTAGGTATAGTATTTGTAATACTCAACCACAAATACAACCACCAAATACATAAATACAACCCCCCCCCCCCTCACCCATGTGCGGGCGAGGGTTAAGTTTGGCGTCGATACGACAAGCGGTTTAGAAGCTATTGCAGAAAAACGGGAGGGACGCTATGAATATCCCCCCCCCCCAGTGGCCGCGGGTTAGAAAATAGCCTTGGAATATATATATATATATATATATATATATATATATATATATATATATATATATATATATATATATATATATATATATATGTTACAGGGAGTTTGAGAAATCCGTGAGTTTGCAAACTCCCTAGGGAGTTTGCAAACTCCCTGACCCATCAGTGAGTTTGTAAACTCACTAGGGAGTTTACAAAATCACTAGGGAGTTTGCAAACTCACTGACCGGTCAGGGAGTTTGAGAAATTCCAGAGCGATTGGGCTAAATAAAATCAAGTGTGTAAGATGAGGGTGGCATATGTGCCGTCCGTGATGTTAACCCGCGCCCGGCTGGGGGTCCTGGATTTCCACGCCCTGCTGGGGGGGGTGTTTGAACCCCCCCCCCCTTCTAACTCGGCTCCTGGGCCACGTAGCGATACGCGGAAGGCGGCGTTCGAAAGAGCGTCAAAAATGATGACGAAATCACTTCGGTCAATTTTTTGGTCAGGTCAAAGGTCAGGTCACCAGAGGTCATTGAAGGCAAAATTTCGCCGATTTCCAGGTCAAATGTCGACAATTTCCAAGAAGCCAACGCATAACTCGGGAGCCAATAGAGCTACAGCGCCGCGGAAAAGCGCATTCGATAGCCCTATTAACGCCCTTTCTGAGTAATTCCTCAGATTTGACCTATCGTCAACGGTTTTGCCTGCAGGGGGCAAAAACTGCAAAAATAACCGATTTTTTCGGAAACAGTTTTTCTGCAATAACTTTTGACCCAAGCCTTGTACGAGCTTACTTTTACCGGCATCGTATTCCTCTCGTCAAGACGCATCGAATGAACTATAACTTGACCTTGAAAGGTCAACTTGAAAATTTGACCTCAGGTCAAGGTCATGACCTGACCGGAAAGGGTCATGTTGCATATCAGTCGATCCGTATCGTCGAGCTGAACACATCTAAGGCGTTTTAATCGCTCTAGCATGCCTCTATCAAAAGTTATTTGCGAAAAACTGTTAGATACCATTCGTGACCTAAGATGACCTCAGGGCATAGACAGGGGTCACGGACACCATTTTCATGTTCAGTGTGTCTAAACCACTTGTAATTTAGTGTTTGGGAGTGTTTATAAGGTCTTTCGTCCAAAAGAGGCGCATTTCAATTTTCTCCCATTGACTTATAATGGGGAGGTCGCAAAATTGACCTGACCTTAGGTCATCGATATCAAAATTCTGAGATATACATTTTGTACATTCTATTGCTCTTAGCAATCGCTGAAAGTTTTAAAGCGATCGGTCACTCGGTGTAGCTATGACAGACATTGAAACTTTTTATGAGGTGAGGTCACTTCAAGTGACCTGGTGACCTGACCTTGAATGACCTTGGTCTGAAATTTTCACAACATGTGTAGAATTGATGTATGATAAGGTGTACTAAAAACGGCGGCGCGGATTTTGAGATATTTGCGAAAAACCACAAGGGGGGTGTTCAAACACCCCCCCAGCAGGGCGCGGGTTAAAACAAAGGCGACTAGTGGTGCGGCCTATATAACTGTTGCACGCTGACAAAAAGCTTACAGATCCTTAATTGTTTACCGAAAAAAATGCTACTCGCGGTTATGTTAAGGGGAGGTTCGGAGCAACGTGCTCCTCCGTTCCGTCGTTTCCATCCTCAGGAATCAGGATGCTGAAATCCTTCTCCACGCCGAAACCCCCACTCCGGGCTGGACAGGCACCTTTATCCAGTGGCGCGGGAACTTCTTCCAGACTGGGGGGGGGGGGGGCTGAACCATAATAGAAATCAACCTAGGGTTCCCCCAAATCTAGTTTTCTCACCGGTTTTAGGCCACTTATTTTTCAGACCTTGGTCTTTTCAACAACAACAAAAAAAAACACGAACATATTTTCAAAAAGTGGGATATTCCGTCTCAGCTGAGTGAATAAACTACCGTTTTGGCAACCTGGAGTAAAGGTTTTAATCTGCCAAATGAGTTGCCGAGCCAGTGAAATAGGTGGAATTTTCACTTACATGCTTTCTTCCTTTGCGACCCACAACCCCTAATTTGGGGAGGACAAGCTGCCCAACGGTTCCTGGCCTCATGAAACGTTGTGGGGCACCGCCCCCACGGCCGCAGAGTTGTGGGGGCAAGCTTCCCCCACTGCCCCCTCCCCCAGTTCCCGCGCCTATGTATGAATCTATGAAATTATGTTGGTAGATTTCCGATTTCGATTCCTCCAGCTGGGGGGGGCTCAAATACATTACGAGCCCCCCCAGCCGAAAAGCTGGGGGGCTCAGCCCCCGCTAGCCCCCCCCCCCCCCGGTTCCCGCGTCACTGCCCTTATCTCATGCGGGCTGCTCCCTTGGAGCGGCACCGCTGCTCCCGAGGGAGCGCACCCCGTAGCCGGGTGCAGAGAGTGCTTGGGGGGCTGGTCGGCCTGTCCATTCGGACGGGCTCAGCCCCGGCGACTCTGTAGGGTGTCTGCCCAGACCAATGTCTCCCCCTAATTCCTATCATTCGTCCGGCTCTGAAATGGTCTTGTCAGACCGAAAGGGCCTAATCCAACAAAACAAAAACAAACAAGCAGCGTGCGCCAGTCGCAGCTGGGCTGGCTGCCAGCAGCGCCGGCTCTCGATGGATGACACGTCCAGACATGTGCTTGGATCCGGAAAAATGGATCTGAGATCCGATCCCATGGATCCCGATCCGAGATCCATTCAGATCATAGATCCAACCCCTCAATTTTGTCGAGAGATCTACTGGGATCATAGATCTGACCCTTCAATTTTGTCGCTAGATCCACTCGGATCATAGATCTGGCTCCCCAATTTTGTCGTGAGATCCATTGGGATCATAGCTCATAGGTGCTCAAAAATGTTAACAATTTTCTTTCATAAAAAGTTATGAATACCAAAGTATGGCTAGAAACAAACAATCTTATACAAAGGCCATATTAGTAAAGGCATCCAGTTACATTATACAGAATACAAAATAAAGGAGGCTCATGACGGTCACAACTTGAGAGAATTGAGTGACATGAAGATTGTTCACATACCAACAGAAAAGTTTGCATTAACAATTAACATAGAGGTAAGTCAAAGTAATGACTAATGAACAATACATTACTAGGCACCTACCACATCACAATTCATGTTAGAATCTACATAATGATATTGATAAGACAATCTTGCATTAGACAACCATGAGGCTTTCCAGTTTATGGCTAACACAACTGATTGATAAACAATAAAAGATGATACTGACACATGTGGCTTGGTTAGGTAAAGGTATTTCATTCTATTGAAATAAATATTTGATAAAATAAACTGAGATAAAACAAAACTCCTAACTACACTACCTAACTCCTAACTTCTACCTAACTTCTAACTCTCCTAGAGGGGGTCAGGGGGTAGTGGGCCGGTTCGATGAGAATAGTGTCAGGAGACAGAGGGCAGCTGGTGTGGTAGTTCACCCCGATGAGAGCCCCGTCCTTGGTAGTGTATCCGTGAGGGATGTCGGTGATTCAAGGGGGCGCGCTGGGGGAACAGATGAGGAAAGGGGGATGCCAGCAGTCCCTGTGGTAACTGAGACGATAGAGCATGATTCTCCAGAACCAGACACCATACCCAGACATCCAGATGGCCGTGCACGGGTAGAGGCAATCAACCTATCAGATAGGCGGCTCACTGAGTCGGAGCTCTCCTTATTGGGTAAGGGGCTATCTTTCGTACCGACGAAGCGTCAGACGATAGCACAGTTGACAGCAGAGCTGAAGGAGTGGGAAAGGTTAATGCGGTTGAAGGAATACTGGGACGGGCAGGATAAAAAGGATAGTGGCGGGGACAGAGATGGGGACTGCCAGTATAAGACATCACGATGGACCCCTCCCAAAGGCAGAGATCAGTGGTTAGATCTTTATATTGAGGAGGTGACGTCTGGTGTGATACAGGGATTGCGTAAGACGGGAAGGTCCAACTTGAGTAAAGGGGAGGAAGAGGCGCTCCTCTCTCTGATGAAGGACGACTCAATCATTATCAGACCAGCTGATAAGGGGTCGTCCTTCGTGATTATGAACAAGGAGGACTACATTGATAAATTGTCAGATGAGATGGATAAGGGAGACCGGTATGAACCAACAAAGGGTGACATGACCTCAGTGATCTCGAGGAAGGTGAGTAAGTTAGTGACACGACTAGAGGAGAAAGGATATATCGGTAAGAATGAGAAGAAGTATCTTGTCCCTCCCCGTCCGACACCAGGTATCTTACAGGGCAACCCTAAGATTCACAAGGAGGGGGCCCCAATGAGGACAATTGTAAGTGGGAGGGGGCAGGCAACTGAGAAACTAGCGGGGTTAGCAGAGAGTCAGCTGACGGAGCATGTGGAAGCACAGGACTCGTACGTAAGGGATACCGGGGATTTCCTCAGCAAATTGCAGGAGATTGGCCAACCAGTCGAGCGTAATGGAGGGCACCGGCCTCTGATGTTCTGCATGGACGTGGCAAAATTGTACCCGAGTGTCCCGAGGCGGGAGGGGTTAGACGCATGTCGGGTGGCGTTAAATGAACGGACAGAGCCAAACATCCCCACAGAGGAAGTCTTGGAAGTCATTGAGTTAGTCCTGGACAATAATAATTTTCAGCTCGGGGAAAGTAGGAATTATAGGCAAACGGAGGGTACCGCGATTGGGTCTAAATTGGGCAGAAATTTTGCGTGCACGTATATGGGGGCATGGGAGAAAGATTTGTTGTGTAGGTCTGCGCTCAAGCCGCTCAAATGGTATCGTTTCATTGACGATATCTGGGGTCTATGGGTACATGGAGAGGAGAGCTTGCGGGCCTTTCATGATTTGGCCAACCAGATACACCAAAACATCAAGGTGGATCTGAGGATATCTGACAGCCACATCGAGTTCCTTGATGTGGAGGTACATCTCAGTGAGTCGGGTCACATATCTACCGATCTCTTCACCAAACCAACTGATGCTCGAGCGTACCTGCACTACACTTCGGACCACCCCCCATGCGTTAAAAGGGCTATACCAATGGGCCTTGGAGTCAGGCTGAAACGTATCTGCTCCAACCAATCTGACTACCAGCGGCACAAACACAAGTTGGTCAACAGGTTGGTTTAGAGGGGATACCCTAAGGATAAGGTCAAAGGTGAGCTTCGTAGAGCAGACCGTATGAAACGAGAAGCTCTGCTTAGTGGGAAGGGTCAGACACGACGGTCTAAGGAGCAGGATAGGGTCCCATTGGTAGTAACATACAGTAGCTACCTGCCAAACATTAGGGGGATCATGCACAGTAATAGACACATTCTACACAGATCAGACAGACTGAAAAACATATTTCAAAGAGACCCGATGGTGGCGTATAAGCGTGGAAGGAATCTAAAAGACCTTTTGGTACATGGCAAGACGAGGAGGGCACTTACAACCCAAGGGAGGCAGGACTGCGGGAGGGACTGTGCAATCTGTCAGGTGTTTTATGAGGGTGACTCAATACCAGGAGTGGGAGGGCCCGTACACTATGACAAAACCATAGGGTGTAGGTCATCTAACCTGGTGTATGGTGTCTGGTGCAATAAGTGTGAAAAGGTGGTATATGTAGGACAAACAGGCGATACAATATACGCGCGTACCCAGAACCACCTTTCATCAATACGGTGTAGGAGGGAGGGCAGGATTCCCGTGAACCGCCACTTCTCAGGAGGGGGGCATAAAGAGGGCGACTTTAGAATAATCGGTCTGGAAAGGACATGGGGGAACTCAGAGGACCGTAGGAAATTTAGAGAGATGAGGTGGGTGGGACTTCTGGGAACACTAAGGGAAAGTGAAGGAGAAAATGTCCGAAAGGAAGGGTAGGTGGGAAGGTCTAACCCAAGTGCATCTCTTCCACTTCAGGTGTTGCAAATTATTAGTTATGTACAACCGTCAAGCCCAGTTAATGGGTATTCTGCATTGCTTTCGCCGTCTGTTCTTTATTCTGTCGAATTATAGTATGGATCCAGCTGCTGGAGGCACATAGAAATATTGGATCCTGCAAATGAAAGGACAAAGTGAAATTAGATGTGATTATTTCGCTACGTGTTTTTAAGTGTTTTTGTACCCATCTTTATCGTGTTTGTGTGCCATTATTGTCGAAAAGTGTGAACGATACGCCGATTTGTTATTCTGACGAAGATATAAGCATATACATATATCGAAACGTCACAAACGAGTCTGTTCTCTCTCTCTCTCTCTCTCTCTCTCTCTCTCTCTCTCTCTCTCTCTCTCTCTCTCTCTCTCTCTCTCTCTCTCTCTCTCTCTCTCTCTCTCTCTCTCTCTCTCTCTCTCTCTCTCTCTCTCTCTCTCTCTCTCTCTCTCTCTCTCTATATATATATATATATATATATATATATATATATATATATATATATATATATACGTATCAGCAAAAGGCCATATAGGTAAAAAAGTTAAATAACTTCAGACGTTTCGCTGATGTATTCTCAGCTTCATCAGATAATATAATGGCCATTCCGTTTCGCCGAAGGATACAGTTATCGTCACAACCGAGCCGCAATTGTCTTACAACCGCATTAACGTGCGACTGAATTTACCCGACCACTGATTTGGAGATAATCATTAGATAATTCGTATCCCGGTATTGAGTAACATAGATCGTACTACGCAGACAAAAAAAAATGAGCAATACAAAATCACGTATCGTTGTGACCCGACAACTCAGGTCTCCATAGGGTCCACATTCCGGTGCTGCAGACCTAACCGTTTCTCTTGTTCAGGCTCTCACATCCTCCTCGCGTTCCCAGCAGGCTCATCCACCGACGCTCCCTTGCCCTCCGGTATTATACATTTTGCCGCCACACGCGCTCTAACCCTACGACCCGTACGTCGCTCACGTTATGATCTGCTGAGCGGAAATGACTGCTGACAGGGAGAGGGACGGCTGGATTTTCAGCTCGTATGGAGGACAGGTGATTTTGGATACGGGTATAAAGACGCCCGCCGGTCTCGCCCACATAGCATACACATTTACATACGTCGCACCAGATGCCATACACAACATTCTCACTTCTGCACCCGATTGTCCTGTCATACGTCGTTACACACCCTGGACTCACGCCTGCCACTCGCTCCACATCTCTGTACATGCGCTTGCAGATCACACACTCCTTTCCACAGCTGTCGATCTTGCGTTCAGTCCCGCTCGATACGGCACCTCTCGTTTTCCTATGAACAAGTATATCGCGTAAATTTTTACCCCGTTTGTAGGCAATCATTGGGTCCATGGAGAAGATCTGGCTCAGTCTTTCGGATCTCTGCAGTAGGTGTCTCTTGCTTTTCAACAGTTTTGTCATGTTTGGAAGGAACTGGGAAAAGGTTATGGCCATGGGGACCCGGCCTGTCTTGTTGTTCTCCGGTGCCTTACTACCTGGTTGCCTACAAACGGGGTAAAAATTTACGCGATATACTTGTTCATAGGAAAACGAGAGGTGCCGTATCGAGCGGGACTGAACGCAAGATCGACAGCTGTGGAAAGGAGTGTGTGATCTGCAAGCGCATGTACAGAGATGTGGAGCGAGTGGCAGGCGTGAGTCCAGGGTGTGTAACGACGTATGACAGGACAATCGGGTGCAGAAGTGAGAATGTTGTGTATGGCATCTGGTGCGACGTATGTAAATGTGTATGCTATGTGGGCGAGACCGGCGGGCGTCTTTATACCCGTATCCAAAATCACCTGTCCTCCATACGAGCTGAAAATCCAGCCGTCCCTCTCCCTGTCAGCAGTCATTTCCGCTCAGCAGATCATAACGTGAGCGACGTACGGGTCGTAGGGTTAGAGCGCGTGTGGCGGCAAAATGTAGAATACCGGAGGGCAAGGGAGCGTCGGTGGATGAGCCTGCTGGGAACGCGAGGAGGATGTGAGAGCCTGAACAAGAGAAACGGTTAGGTCTGCAGCACCGGAATGTGGACCCTATGGAGACCTGAGTTGTCGGGTCACAACGATACGTGATTTTGTATTGCTCATTTTTTTTTTTTTGTCTGCGTAGTACGATCTATGTTACTCAATACCGGGATACGAATTATCTAATGATTATCTCCAAATCAGTGGTCGGGTAAATTCAGTCGCACGTTAATGCGGTTGTAAGACAATTGCGGCTCGGTTGTGACGATAACTGTATCCTTCGGCGAAACGGAATGGCCATTGTATTATCTGATGAAGCTGAGAATACATCAGCGAAACGTCTGAAGTTATTTAACTTTTATATATATATATATATATATATATATATATATATATATATATATATATATATATATATATATATATATATATATATATATATATATATATATATATATATATACCGGGTGTTCCGAAAAAAGTGTCACGATTTTAGTCACGTGCGATTTCCGTAAAAATTGTCCGAAATAGTTTGGCTTAAGATATGTTGCTCACAACCCTTGTCGATTTTGGTGGACAAAACGGTTCACCAAAATCTACGATGGTTTTCTCGCCAGAACAAAAAATCAAAATCGTCCGATTATGGTTCGAGACGAAATCGTACGTCACCGTCCGCCGCCGACTTCGACGCGAGTGTGACATGGAAACTCGAGATCTGCCCTGCAACAAACTCATTGCAAGGTTTGTTAACCATTTTGAGACAACAGGTTCAGTCCTGAATACTCACAGGGGCAGCAGCGGCAGGCCAGCATCGGTTTCAAAGTCCCCAGAGACCATCGCGGCCGTGCGAAATTCCGTCATTGCCAGTCCCAAGAAGTCGCTCCGTCGACGCTCTCAACAGCTCGGACTTGCTAAAACCAGCGTAAGACGCATCCTATGCGACGAGCTAAAACTGTCATCGTACATAATATCCACCAGACATAAGATGACGGATCGGGACAGGCAAAAGCGGCAAGTCATGTGTCAATGGATCTCCAACAAGATGGAGAGGAACGCGCGGTGGGTGAACCGAGTCTGGTTCTCAGACGAGGCTCACTTCCACCTGAACGGTGCGGTGAACAACCACAACAACACTTTCTGGGGTAACTCACCACCGGAAGAAGTAACGGAGAAGCAGCTGAAGGGCCCGAAGGTCACTGCCTTTGTGGCCTACAACGCCACTCACGGCCTCCTCGGTCCCTACTGGTTCGAAGAAGATGGCCGGACCGTCACCATCAATGGCGAGCGCTACCGCGAGGTCATCCGGGAATTCTACGCGGATCTGACCGATATGCTCACCGATAACCAACTGCAACAGGCATGGTTCATGCAAGACGGAGCTCCGCCTCACACTGCGCGTGAGAGTATCGAATGCCTTAAGGAGCTGTTCAACGCTCGCCTCATGTCTCTCGGCACCGCCCATGAGTGGGCTCCCCACAGCCCTGATCTCAACCCGCTAGACTTTTGGCTGTGGGGGGCTGCCAAGGACACTGTGTACGCAGGCAAGCCCAAGACACTGGTCCAGCTTAAGCAGAACGTCGAAAGATACCTGCATCAAGTCGGTCCCGAGACTGACGAAAGTCGCTGAGAGTTTCCAGGCCAGAATCAAGGCGTGTCTCAACCGCGGTGGTGCCCATATCGAGAACGTGAACTACAAGAAGTTCGCGTAAACTTGTGATCGCAGGAACTCCTCTGCCCTCTGGCAAGGAGTTATAGCACTGATACGAGAGTAACCTTGTTGAAAAACGACAAACGTGAGCTTTCATATGGTGTATGTTTTAATGCGTTAATACTTGTCAAGCGTTTATAATACACGTTTGAAACTGTGACACTTTTTTCGGAACCTGTATATATATATATATATATGTATATATATATATATATATATATATATATATATATATATATATATATATATATATGTATATATATATATATATATATATATATATATATATATATATATATATATATATATATATATATATATGTTACAGGGAGTTTGAGAAATCCGTGAATTTGCAAACTCCCTAGGGAGTTTACAAATTCACTAGGGAGTTTGCAAACTCATTGACCGGTCAGGGAGTTTGAGAAATTCCAGAGCGATTGGGCCAAATAAAGTCAAGTGTGTAAGATGAGGGTGGCATATACGTGCCGTCCGTGATGGAAAAACAAAGGCGGTTAGTGGTACGGCCTACATAACCGTCGCACGCTGACAAAAAGCTTACAGATCCTTAATTGTTTTACCGAAAAAAAAAATACTACTCGCGGCTATGCAGGGCTGGGAAATCTCTCATACTTTCATACCCCAGTAGGTAGCAGATATCGCTTTATTGTTCCATCAATTGTAGCAAAATCAACATTTCTCTCTTCCGTACATCATAAAGAAAAATACAATAAAAACATCAAAATTCGCACATTTTTAAAATAGAGGTACCACCAGCCAGTGATCTCGTCGGCGAATAAGAACAAAACATCTGTAAGACTAACACAAGTTCAAAACGTCAGCTTTGTGCTCCATTTTATGACGAATCTGGCGGCTCTAGCAGTTTCCATTGTAGCATCACTAATTCTTCATACTCTGAGTCGTGTAACAAAAGGTATCTGCTACGCCTTTTTATGCGCTATCTTTCTTATGAATATTGCAAAAAGGAGTTTCATTATTTGTGAAATATTCAAATGACATATTTACGAAACAAAACAAATTGTTTTTAAAAGGGCATTGTTCAATGATCAGTAAAAATACGAAAGAATCAACTCATTCTGCCCATGGCATCTCTAAAAAGCCATCTTTTATGATACAGTGTCCTGCAACGTCTTTAATCCTTTTTGATGACGTCACACACAATTTTATTCAGTTTTCAATGTATTTTATTGTTAAAATCATACTGTTTTGAATCAAATTCGAGTTTTAAAGAACTATTGAACATTTTTTGTAAGTTTTATTAAGAAATCTTGTCAAAAATATACAAATTACGTCATTGCTGTTTGTGTATTTTGTTGATGCATTGTTTCTGGCGCATTAGAGACAATTCTAGTTGTCGTTTCGCGTGGATAGTTCAGTTGAGTTTGATGAGTCAGAGTGTTTCTGGGTGTTTTTGAATTATTTCAGCTATTTTAGCTTTTATTTTGCCTCTATTTTAGGAAAGTGGGATATTCCAGGCCTATTTTCAAGTGTTGCAATGACAACTGTCCCTAAAGCGGCGTGCAGTACACAGTTAAAGAGTAGCCGCCCAGCACGCCAAGCAAGATGTGTGAAGATATAGGGAGATACCTATGATCGAATTTGCGCAGAAGGTGAGATCTGATTGAAATATTGATCAAGTAACGCCCAGAAAAGAATTTTTTATTTACTTCTTTACATGTTCAATTATTGTATCAACTCTAAATATTGATTGGTGGCAACTGGCAACTTTTGTACAGCGGGTTCGGCATGCACAATGATTGTAAATTGTTGACCAGACTGAGTAGCAAAATCAACCTGATTTCTTTCAAATACTTTCTACCTGAGTAGGCTGATACCATCTGAATCCTGAAGTTGCTGGAATGCTGAAAGGAAAATTATAGGGCTCACTGGAGCTCTCTGGTGCTCTCAGGTGGTGCTGGAACTTGCCCTGAGAAAGCCCTACAGCACCTTATTTTGATATTTGTATGCTTTTTTAAACCTGAGTAGTGAGTACCTACAAAGAGTAAAAAACAAGAAAAAGAACATTCACAGGGGGCATAAGCAAGACACTGTATCTGTTTTTGTTTGTGCAACCAACTAAATAAAAACATTCAAAGCTCAATTTGACAATAGATAGAAAATGAAAGTGGAAAGCTCTGTCCAGAATGTTGATTACTTGTAAAATCATTTTCTCTAGCAGAAATGATGTGAGGAACATTTGTGGCAATGTAGCTAATAAAGAGTTTCTCGTAATATCTGGTATGTAGCAGATTCAGCATTTTTCCCAGCCCTGCGGCTATGTAAAGGGGAGGTTCGGAGCAACGTGCTCCTCCGTTCCGTCGTTTCCATCATCAGGAATCAGGATACTGAAATCCTTCTCCTCCACGCCGAACCTCCCCCCCCCACTCCGGGCTGGACAGGCACCTTTATCTCATGTGGGCTGCTCCCTTGGAGCGGCACCGCTGCTCCCGAGGGAGCGCACCCCGTAGCTGGGTGCAGAGAGTGCTTGGGGGGCTGGTCGGCCTGTCCATCCGGACGGGCTCAGCCCCGGCGACTCTGTAGGGTGTCTGCCCAGACCAATTACCGGGGTTACATGAGCGATCCGTTCCAAATACGCACTACGTTAATGCGCATCAGCTCCCCACAAACGGATCTACGGCACCGGTTACATGAGACTAATTCGTTTTATCTACGTCAAACGGATCTTGTTTGGCTCACCCGGGCTGACTCCTCGACGGCCGGTAATTCGCATCACAAACGGAATAGGATTAGCGTACAGTCATGGCGCAGTTGCGGCATTTACCGGGACGACTGAACTAAAATTTTAAATACTTTTATCATTTGATAGGCTCAAAAACATTTAAAATTAACATGAAATCAAAAAATGAAAACAAAGTTTTCTTGTTTTAAGTCAGTGGGCACTGATTCGCCATGCAGCGACAGCAGGGTGGTCAGAAAAAATTATCTATCAAAATATTTCATTCATTTTATTTCACATGCAAAGACTACACCAAAATACCAACATTTTTTTTTTTGCTATTTTCTACGAGGCAGCCAATAAAAAAATGCTTAGTATTTTGCATTTTGACGCTTCCAGTCAGCAAAGAATAGTTCTTGTGAAATACGGCCCGAATCGAATACCTCGGTTACATGAGCGATCCGTTCCAAATACGCACTACGCTAATTCGCATCAGCTCCCCAAGAACGCATTCAGTGCACCGACTAGAGCCAATTCGTATCAGTGACGTCAAACGGATCTAGTTTGGCTCTCGGCCCGATGCGCATTACAAACGGAATAGCATACAAATGTGGCGCACTTCCGTGGCAATAGAGGTGACTGAATTAAAAACTTAATATCTTATGTCTTTTTTGCATTTAATCTGCTCAAAACATTCTCAATTAACTTAACAAAAAAGTTAAACATAAAGTTGTCTTGCTTTGACTCATTGAGCACTTGCCTCTCTTGATTCGTCTGTAGTGCTGTCAGAAAAATGTTTCAACTGAAAGTACTTTGATATTTTCTTTTTGGTTTTCACTATATTTATTTTTGAAAACTTGACAAAATGCCGACATATTTTTTTTTAATTATTATTTCAAAAGAAGCAAATGAAAAAATACCTATTATTTTGCATTTTAATGTTTCTTTTTGGAAAGAAATAGTTCCTGTAATACGTATCTTGGTCCTATTCGCTTCTAAGCCTCTTTCCCTGCGGATTTTGTTCGGACCGCCGATTCGTATTAGCAGGTGGATACATGAGTCGGTAGTACGCTCCTGATTCGCATTAGCGGTAAATCCGATCGTGATACGTATTTGCTTTGCTCATGTAACCGCGGATCGGATCGCCGATTCGTACTAGCAGGTGGCTACATGAGTCGGTAATGCGTTCCTAATTCGAATTAACGGCTAAATACGTATTTACTGTGCTCATGTAACCCCGATAAATGTCGTCTCCCCCTAATTCCTATCATTCGTCCGGCTCTGAAATGGTCTTGTCAGACCGAAAGGGCCTAACCAAACAAAACAAAAACAAACAAGCAGTGTGCGCCAGTCGCAGCTGGGCTGGCTGCCAGCAGCGCCGGCTCTCGATGACACGTCTATGCAGAGGTGCACAAACCTTCCTACTTGCCTACAATGTAGGAGACAGGAAAGAGCCGAAGAGGGTAGCCGCGAGACAGATTTCAGTTTGTGTTTTCTGTACAAAAATTACTATAAAAACAGCTAACTGGTAGCAATTGGTCGGTATAATCAGCTGTCGACGGCATTTGGTCATAACATTTCTTTACGTGTCTTCAAAAACAGTTCCTACAAATCTCCTCCATGAGACACCCACGAGACAGTTCCCATTGGATTAACATTGTGTCTCATGAGACACCGTGTAGGTAAAATGTAGGATGAAAAACTGCGAAAGTGGTGGGCATGTTTCGAAAAAACGGCGCACAAATTCTTGGGGCGCCTATCAGTTAAAACAAAACTCCTGTTCAAATATGGGTTCTGGTAAAGTTTCGTCAGCTGGTTTCCATAGCAACCGCCATTCGTGAGACAAGCTGACGCCATTTGCTAGCGCGTTGCGTGGTAACCAGCTATTGGTGTCAGTTGAATTTGAAAGATAATTGTAACAGTGAACAGCTCGCTTCAGTTGCTGTACTGTGCTGTGGATGTGTGTCTTGTGCAGTGTAAGCAAAGTGTATAAGGACTTTCACATTATATTTTGTGATGGTGTGGTAATAGAAGGTTGTGAGCTCCAAGTGGAGTTAAGGAATTGCCAAAGAAATGAAAACTCTGCATGGGCCGGAAATCTGCAGCCTGCACTTCTATAAACTCTTCATAAGAGGTTCGTGGCAGGGGGCATTTTGGGGAGCGATTATGGAGGTGCTGGTAAGTAGGTAGGTACCCAACCTAATTGGCTTGATGAGAACTGAAACTGAAAGTCAAATGAATTGTGAAATTGCTTTACCTATCCTATCTGATCACTTCTACTTATGTATTTTTTTAAATTTTCCATTCATTTTGACTGATAAAGAACAACATTGAAAGATGCTAACATGCAGGTAACTACCTACCTAGCTCTAATGTAAATAGGTACCTAATAATTTCCTTCAAAAGAATATATGGCTCTTCAATATACTGGAGATTTAGTAATTGAAGGCATCTCACTTCATTTTGAACATTACCTAGGTATAACTTCCCTAAACTGCATGACAAATTTTCAATTTCCTTGTTGTAACACCAATACCACAAACATTCATCTGGGCACAAGGCTCACAACATCAAATTATTCATGTTTTATTGACAGGTACCTATACAGCAAAAATACAACAGAGATATGTGATTATTTTCAACATAGGCTTTGTGTTCAGTTGTGTATAAATTTTGTGGGTGGAAAATGTGTCATGAATTGTCTACAGGTCTGTGTAGAATTGTAATTAATATGATTATAGAAAAAGGAATGGTCAGTTAAGTAGTCAACATGTTTACTCAATAACAAGATATGCTGGCATGGAGTTTGCTCATGAGTTTGCTCAAAAACCTTTCAGTTAGTGTGGGAAGCATAGCAATTTGAAGCATATGCTTATAAAACTGATTTGTAATGGGGTTTGTGAAGTTCTCCATAAATTTTACACCTAGCAATGTACCTACCTAATGCATTGCATTACTTTAAAAAGAGGGAGACCATACAAGTTGTCAGGTAGGTAGGCTTTGACATTGATTTCAAGATTTCAAGGTGATCTGAGCTTTTTGCTTATAACTTGTCCTCATTCTCTGACTAAAGGAGTGGCAATACAATCTGACTTGTTCTATTTTCCTCTTGCCTTGCCATTTTTGACATAATCCTTGCCCAGGCTATATGTTGGTATGATGAAGGTCAATCAGATGAAATATTTCAAATATTACAGTAATGATTTCAGTTGAATTTGCCTAACTTTATTTAAACAATATAAGATTACACATTGCATAGCTATAACAGCAATATTTGAGCCACCACTGGCATATAAATTTATAGGTTGCAAAACATTACTCAGTAAGAAGAAATCAGTCATTGACAGTGGAGAAAACACATCTAGACTTGACAACAAATTACAATTGATTTTTCTTCTACCATTCATGTTGGCATAAGTAATAATTCAAATGGATACTTAGTGCATTTTTCTAAAGATTTTAATTAAGCACATGAGATCCATCCAAAGGCACAGACTCGGAACAAAGGCTGTGTTATAAACAAGGATATTGCACCTTTTTGGTATTTTAACATGTTGTTATATTCCGACATCCTCAGAAAAATAATATGGTAATCTGCCCTGCTTCATTTGATACGTATCGATGAGTAATTGGATGTTGCGGGAATGCAGTTAGTTTTCCGGCAGTTGTCTCCAGCAGCGACAAAATGGCCGCTTACTTTCTGTCAAACATTTGCTTTCATATGGCTAAGTACATTAATTTCACTTAGTCTAACTTTGTCTAGCAAATCTCCAGTTTTACTTCGGAAAAACCGGCAGCGTGTTCCACATTGGTGACCCCGCCAGGCGAGGCAGTTCCGTCGGCCGTCGATGTCCTTCGGTCATATAACCCCCAATAAAACTAGCGCGTCGAACGATCGGCAGCATGGATGGTCTCACACCATCCATGGCAGGGACCGACCTCACAGAGCCACGCAGAAAACAGGAATATCGGATTTATCTGCCTCTAAACTGTAATGTATGAATGCGTCATGAAAATTTTACAAGACAGCTGAGGTTTGCTAAGCAAGAAAAATAGACCAGGATCTGTATTAGCGAAGAGATTAGCGATGCACGTGAAATGTGTATAGATTGCAGTATACCTAGATTTAGTCAGCGATGGATTATAAAAGGATTTAAAGCCGCTTCTTAAAGCCTACAGTCAAAACGTTTTCTTAACGTTTGTGGTCCTCAATATGATAGGTTTTCCATAGCAATTTAATGGGCTTCGTCCCATTAGCAAATATTGCAAAATCGTCCTCAAATAATGTTTTCTTACCTAAATGAAGTAATGTTGATCCAGGAAAAAACTTGTTACACACTCCTTAAAGTTTCATATTCCTAAACAGAAACACTGATGTGCACCGTACACTGCAGCGTTACGCCACTTCACCTTCAGCCCGCGCCAAGTAGTAACTGCCCCACTAAACGGGAGAGGGACGCTATGGGACGGCAGATGGACGCCCGTCTGGTCCATGTGGAACTGAACCCTCATTGGATGAGAGGAATTAATTGAGCGTCCCGGTGGTTTTATGAGGGTAGTTCTTGACTTTCCAGTGTTTCCAGACACAGTCAACAACCAGACCGCCTCACTCTAGTCTATTTATACACCACCAGTATGCATTTCAGGTGGAGGTGTACCAAGTCTTGCCTCGCACTTTGCCCAAATCAGCGCATACCGTATGTCTGTCGGCTTCTTAAAAAATGACGATATATCTGCGGATAGCTTCAGAAATGAAAACACTTCAGGAATAGCGTTTACGTCCTGTAAATATTAATAACTGTAATGTAAATAACCAGCTTTACTTGAAAGTATAGATATGTTGGGATATATCTATGGATGATCGGTGAGACAAACCGGAGCCATCGGAGACCGTGTAGGAGACAGGTTGGGCTATTTGTGCACCTCTGCGTCTATGGCGGAGTGGGAATGGGCGTGAATTGGTGCGTGTGCCCGTACCTAAGCATAAGTGATCAACAGTGAGCTGTTTCTAATTTGATATATTGAGCCTGACTCTGGAATAGCCACACTTTAGTGAAACGGATCTAATTGGGACGTGAACTAAATAAACGTATGACTAAATAAAGCGGCGGTACATGCATGGATAGATCACTAAGCAGTTTAAAATAAAAAAGGTATTAATGGTGTGCATATGATCTATAAGCTTTTTGTCAGCGTGCGAGGCCCTACAACTAGCCGCCTTTGTTTTAACCCGCGCACCGACGGGGGGGGGGCGGATATCCGCCCCCCCCTGAGGTTTTTCGCGAATAGCGGGAAAACCGCGGCGCGTAGCGCCGCGAAATTTGGTATGACTATTCCCTTATCAATTTTACACATGGTGTGCAAGTTTGAACCTCCTACCTTTCAAGGTCAGGTCACCAGGTCACTTTGAATGACCCAACCTCAAGTCACTTTTTTGCAACTTTGTCACCGTGCCAGAGCTACAGTAGATGTCGGAGGCCTTTGAAAGTCGCAGGATGTTATTAGGTCATTAGTAGCTACAATTTGTATATCTCGGAATTTTGATATCGGTGACCTAAGGTCAGGTCAATTTCGCGACCTCCCCATTATAAGTCAATGGGGGAAAAATCAACTCCCTGTTTTTACCACTAAAACGGGTCGGAATAGCCCCATATACCATACATGACTTCATATACGATCAACCTTCACTACCTTGAGGTCTGTTTTGCTGTTGGGCAGCTGTGAGGTCATGTGACGTCATCAAAGGTCACCAAAGGTTTTTGGCCAATAACTCCGTACAGGAACAAGATACAGACGCGTGGATGGTCTCATTGTGTTCAGCTCGTCAAGACGCATCGAATGATATACATGATGACCTCGAGGTCACGTGACCTGAGGTCAACCTTTGACCTTGACCTTTCGAGGTCAACATATATATCATTCGATGCGGATTGACGAGAGGATCACGATGATGCCCTTAGTTTGTTCCTATCTTGACTAGTTCGAAAGTTATTCGAGAAAAACTCTCTCCATATTTAGCGCCGCCATTTTGACTTTTTCGACCCCTGTGACGTCATCTTTGACCTGACCTGAAAATGACCTTAGTAAAAATTGTAGATCTTGACCGTGCGTATCCGATGCCGTTTACCGCTTGTCGCTATCTTGCTTCGTTCTCGAGATCTCAGGGGGGGGGGGCGGTCATCCGCCCCCCCGTCGGTACTAAGTTGGCGCAGACCCCCGTCGGTGCGCGGGTTAACATCACGGACGGCACGTATGACACCCACATGTTGCACACTTGTTTTTATTTGGCTCAATCGCTCTGAAATTTCTCAAACTCCCTGACCGGTCAGTGAGTTTGCAAACTCCCAAGTGAATTTGTAAACTCCCTAGTGAGTTTTCAAACTCACTGATGGGTCAGGGAGTTTGCAAACTTCCTAGGAAGTTCAAACTCACGGATTTCTCAAACTCCCTGTAACATATACACACACACACACACACACACACACACACACACACACACACACACACACACACACACACACATATATATATATATATATATATATATATATATATATATATATATATATATATATATATATATATATATATATATATATATATATATATATATATATATATATATATATATATATACAGACGAAAAGGTACTGAAGAACATCAGCAGAAACATCAAAGCAAAACGTCCTGGCGACAAGATTCAACTGCTGATATACTATAAGAACAACAGCACGAGATCCCTGCTTCTCCGAAACAACCCTTCTAACGACTCTTCTACGCTGAAAATGACCAATGTAATTTACCATTACACATGTCAGAAAGGAGACTGTGCGCTCCTCCCTAAAAATAGTTACATTGGCCAAACTACTACTACCCTCAGCAGACGCGTGACAATGCACCTGCAGCAAGGCGGCATCTTGACCCACAACGACAGCAAGCACCCAAATGACCGACTTACCAGAAAAGACATCACAGAAAACTTGATAATACTGAAACAGGTAAACGATTCTCGACGACTAGCGGTGTTTGAAGCGATTTACATTCGTAAGATGGACCCCGCCATTAACAGACAAGTAAATGCCAACGGTGTACTTCTGTTATATGACCCTCGTATGACCCCTTAGAGCAGCACTAGGGGCCATTAGTGCACGTGATCGAAAATTTAATTTTCAAACCCATTTTGTCCGTTTCCTGATACATCCATGATGCTCTATGCTTTTGCAAAATGTGATATGTAAAATAATTAACATGTAGCTCACTTTCTCTCTGTATATACCTAACCTTGCATCATGTGTAGGGGAGAGTGGGGCACATTCGTGCAAAAAAATGGATAAACCCATCTATCTGTTCTTTGGTTAGTGCAATGGCAAAATTGTTGATTGTAGTATGGAAAGGAACTATTGCAGATAGTTTTCCTCTTTAAAAGTTATCCTATAAAATTATTGCTTCCATTAGAAAAAATGACTTTTATTAACTCTGAACATTTGCACGAAACTGCCCCACCTATGGGGCACATTCGTTCAAGAGATGGGGCACTTCCGTTCACCCGGCAAAATTCGAGAAATTACCGGGCATTACCAGAAATTTACCAAAGGAAACTGGCAGGGGGTCATTTCACTTGATTCCTTTCGACAAGAATGCATTGCACCACAAATGTAGAAAGAATGGGCTGGCCAACAAGAATGTGCCAACTGCCGGCCTCCGTGACCTCGCCAAGTTCGCGTGAATTGCTCGTCACGACGTCGCAAGCAGTCGAGACTGAGTCAGGCGAGCGTCATTAGAGAAACCTACTACAGATAAAGTCATAAATCGCAAAAACCAAAAAAAAAAAAATATGCACGAATGTGCCCCCAGGCAGTGCGTACACGAACCTGCCCCACAACGTTATTAGTAATATATTTCAAAATTTCTTTTTGAAAAGATGACACTTTTTCAACAAACAAGTTTGCAGCAGATCCGTGAATAGAGTGGGCTTCTTCACCCCCAATTTTGAAAAGCTGAACCACATTTCCGAGTCAGGATCACGAAAATGGATGATATGAGAAAAGTTTGGAAAGCTCACGAATATTACAAATTTGCGTTTTTATCAAGCATGACAGCAGGTACAGTGTTGTCTTCTACGGTGAACGAAGGGCGGCAATGATAGACATATTTCCATAATTTACATTGAGCTCGTGCAGTCACTCGTGTTTCCATAAACTGCTGAAAACGAATGTGCCCCATGCACGAATGTGCCCCACTCTCCCCTACTATGTCAAATATGTAATGTCATTGAGAATGTGTTACGTAACACGAAACGTCTGGCGCACAAGTTTTATTTGTCTTTCTCTCATGAGTTTCGGAGCGATTCTCTTTCAGCATGAAGAAGGTGACAAGAGACTGATTCGCAACATCGAATCCCTACACAAAAAGGTCACAAATGCAAAACTATCCGTCTTGTTCAATGAAACCTGCCTATATATATATATATATATATATATATATATATATATATATATATATATATATATATATATATATATATATATATATATATATATATATATATATATATATATATATATATGTATATATATATATATATATATATATATATATATATATATCTCGGCTGCCGAGTTATATTTATGTTAACTAATTAACGAGCCGAGCACGTTTTATATATATATATATATGTTACAGGGAGTTTGAGAAATCCGTGAGTTTGCAAACTCCCTAGTGAGTTTGCAAACTCCCTGACCCATCAGTGAGTTTGAAAACTCACTAGGGAGTTTACAAATTCACTAGGGAGTTTGCAAACTCACTGACCGGTCAGGGAGTTTAAGAAATTTCAGAGTGATTGGGCCAAATTAAAACAAGTGTGCAGCATGTGGGTGGCATACGTGCTGTCCGTGATGTTAAAACAAAGGAGGCTAGCTCTAAGGCCTCGCACGCTGACAAAAAGCTTATAGATCATATGCACACCATAACTACATTTTTTATTTTAAACTGCTCAGTGATTTACCCATGCATGTACCGCCGCTTTATTTAGTTATACATTTATTTAGTTCACGTCCCAATTAGACCCGTTCCACTCAAGTGTGGCTATTCCAGAGTCAGGCTCAATATATCAAAGTAGAAACAGCTCACTGTTGGTCACTTATAAGTGACCAACAGTGAGCTGTTTCTACTACACCTGTGAGCTGTTTCTACCTGTACTTTAGCATAAATGCTAAAGTACAGGCACACGCATCAATTCACGCCCATTCCCACTCCGCCATAGACGTGTCATCGAGAGCCGGCGCTGCTGGCAGCCAGCCCAGCTGCGACTGGCGCACGCTGCTTGTTTGTTTTTGTTTTGTTGGGTTAGGCCCTTTCGGTCTGACAAGACCAATCCATTTCAGAGTCGGACGAATGATATGAATTATAGGGGGAGACATTGGTCTGGGCAGACACCCTATATGCAGAGTCGCCGGGGCTGAGCCCGTCCGAATGGACAGACCGACCAGCCCCCCAAGCACTCTCTGCACCCGGCTACGGGGTGCGCTCCCTCGGGAGCAGCGGTGCCGCTCCAAGGGAGCAGCCTGCATGAGATAAAGGTACCTGTCCAGCCCGGAGGGGGTTTCGGCGTGGACGAGAAGGATTTCAGTATCCTGATTTCTGAGGAGGGAAACGACGCAACGGAGGAGCACGTTGCTCCGAACCTCCCCTTTACATAGCTGCGAGTAGCATTTTTTCGGTAAAACAATGAAGGATCTGTAAGCTTTTTGTCAGCGTGCGACGTTTATATAGGCCGTACCACTAGTCGCTTTTGTTTTAACCCGCGCCCCGCTGGGGGGGGGGCAGAATCTGCCCCCCTCCCGTTTTTCGCCAATAACTTCTAAACGCGTTACGCCAGCGACGTCAAACTTTCAGTACATTATCATACATCAATTTGACACGTTCCCTGAAAATTTTAGCGAAATCCGTTTGAAATTTTTTGAGAAAATGACGTTTTAGTGACGTCATGTTCGCCATTTACGCCTCAAAAATGGCAAAATTTCAAACGCCGCTAACATCGTCATTTTTAAAGGAATCAAGACGCAACAAAAAAGGTTATACGTGATTCTACTTTGTCTATCAAATGGCTATCTCGGTTTTTTGAAAATTTTGGATTTTAGCACAAATTTTTTCAAAAAACTGACTTTTTTGGGAAAATATCTATAAAATCCAAAATTTTGAGTGTATCGAAAAAACCGGAATATATGTCAAAGAGGTGGTCTATGTGCACCTACATACCAATTTTTAGAAGAATCGGTTCAAAAATGTGGAAGTTATTCAAAAAAAAATTGACGTCACGACACACAAAAATTTTGAAAAATGATTTTTTGGAAGTTCTAGACCTCGTACGGAAACTAAAATAGCACCATTCGATTCGCCGTCAAAAACTGCATCAGATAGACATCTTTTTAGGCCTTAACAACCAACTTCAAAATTTGACCTCAGTTGACCTGACCTTGACCTGACCTCGACCTGAAATTCATCCAGAGGTGATTCATATCACTTATTGAGTGTGCCTATTGAATTCTATGAGTAAAATGACCCATAAAACATGTGTCGCACATGCCCTTTTCTATATTTTGTTTTTGGTGACCTGACATGACCTGACCTGACCTTGACCTTGACCTTTGAATGACATTGTATGCAACGAATATTGTCTTGGTAGTCTAAGAACACGTTTTGGGCAATCAGTCTCAGTCCATTCTTCGGCAACTACGGTGCAAGGCCGATACTGTAGAAACTTGCATCTTGTACCCTTGACCTGACCTTGACCTGACCTCTGACCTACTAAAGCAAAAAAATTTGAGCTCTTGGGATCCGCCTTGTTGAGAGCTTTCGATTGCCGTTTTCCCCGTTTTTCTACGACCATCGGTTCGGAAGTTAGACAGGGGGGGGCAGAATCTGCCCCCCCCCAGCAGGGCGCGTATGGCTGAATAGCCCAGCGGGGCGCGGGTTAACATCACGGACGGCACGTATGCCACCCTCATCTTACATATTTGATTTTATTTGGCCCAATCGCTCTGGAATTTCTCAAACTCCCTGACCGGTCAGTGAGTTTGCAAACTCCCTAGTTAATTTGCAAACTCCCTAGTGAGTTTGCAAAGTCACTGATGGGTCAGGGAGTTTGCAAACTCACTAGGGAGTTTGCAAACTCACGGATTTCTCAAACTCCCTGTAACATATATATATATATATATATATATATATATATATATATATATATATATATATATATATATATATATATATATATATATATATATATATATATATATATATATATATATATATATGTTTCAATGAAAATGACAGCGTAACGGGCGTTGTTTTGCTTCTTGCCAAGATTCTCTAGGCTTCTCACACAGGGCTGGTAAAAAGCGCCGATTCGCTGATAATATCGGAGCCAGAACAATAGCTGTACAAGCTATTTAGGGAGCCAGAAATAAGCGTTTCAACGCAAGTATGCATGTGCAGGATAACTGTTAAGTTTTGTTTCATATTTTCATTTTATTTCTACGACAAACCTTTAAATACAAGATGCCTGAGCACGAATATTAAATTAGTAGCAGCATTCAATTTCCCAATGAGGTCTTATGCGCAATGTTTGTCTACAAAGTACAAAGCTGGTAGCCTATTCAGAATAGCTGTAAATTCTTACCGCGAACAGCGTCAGCATTCATCAGTCGAAGAACCATCAGTCGATTTCCAGCTTTAACACTACGGAGAATAGGGCTCCGTAACTTTTATCAGTTGATGAGGACCTAGTGTTGAGGGAACGGGGAGCCACAGAGCCTTCTACCATTGGCGGTTCACTGTATTACCGATTAGTTTAGAACACAAATAATGATATTCACGTGGCCTTTTCATTTTTATCAATGCAGGTGTTGTGTCCGCGCGTATTGTGGGAACTGTGCAGCGAATTAGTTGAACCATGACTGTTGCGTTCGTGGCGCATAAGTGACGTTGTCCATTTCCCATGCGTGCTGAGGCAATATACCGGCTGAAGTGACACGTGGCTGTTGACTGCGAGATTCGTGGCGGCGGTACGGATATTACGGACGACTACGGGCACAACAAGATTGGCGACGAGGATTTTGTGAACGGCTACGAACTGTTTTCTTGATTTCTGCTGCAAGATGGACGCTTTTTCAGCGTCGGGGCCGCCGCCGTTCCTGCCCACCCCTGGTGACCCACCGATTCCGTGGGTTCACTGGCTGCCACTGTTTCGGAATTTCCTCCTAGCCGTTGGGGGCGAGGATTTCAGTGAAGCCCGCCAACGTGCCCTACTCTTGCACTGCTTGGGCATAGAGGGACAGCGTATCTACCATTCCCTGCCTGAAACCGTGAAGCTGGAAGGGGAGACATTGTTGGAGCAAACAATTCGTGCTCTGGACAGTTTTTTCCGGCCCAAGACCAATGTGGTGGCAGAACGATACAAGTTCAGGTCTCGTGCCCAGAATCCTTCTGAAACAACTGCGCAGTGGGTAAGCTCACTGAGGCAGCTGGCCTCTACATGTGACTATGGCGACAGAGTGGATGAATTCGTGCGCGATCAAATTGTCGAAAAGACAAGCTCTTCTCGTCTCCGTCAACGACTTCTTCTGGAACACGACTTGGACCTGCAGAAGACCCTGACCATTGCCGAGACAGTGGAAACTGCTGAGCGTGAGGCTTTGGTCATGCAGCAGGGGGTGGCCTCTGCCAGGCCACCATCGCGTCCGGTAGCTCCTGTGGTCAGCGCTGTGCAACCTCGCCAGGGGCAGGGAGCTGTCCCTAGGCGTTCAACCTACCAGTCTTCTGGTGTTGGTGCTGGTGCTCGACCTGCTCCACCGGCTACACCACTTGCAAGTAAGGGGGCTGTTCCCGACCCCACCTGTTTCTGCTGTGGGGGCCCTCACCTGGCTCGGTCGAGGGAGTGTCCGGCTAGGCGGGCGAGATGCCACAAGTGCGGTAAGATAGGGCATTTTGCCAGTGTCTGCCGGGGAAAAAGGGCTGTGGCTGGTGTCAATGCTGTTTCCGCCACCATCATGACTGTGAATCATGGACGTTTGCATGTACCTGTGGTGCTCGGTGGCAGGTCTCAGCCCATGGTGGTTGACACAGGCTCCCCGGTGTCCATGGTGCCATGGCACTGGGTGAAGGACAGAGAGGTGAAACCTACTACTAGTCAGTTCCAGGCATATGGTGGCTCTGTACTGCAGGTTCTTGGCACGTGTGATGTAGACATGGAATGTAGGGGCGTCCGCAGCTGTGTCAGTGTGTACGTGGTGCCACATGGGTGTGCCATAATGGGTCTTGACCTGATGCAGAAATTCAATGTCAATGTTGTGGCTAACGAGGTGTGCAATCTCAGTGGTCCTGCTGAGCAAGGTGCCACAGTGGGGGCTGCTGCCTATCCAGGCACCTCTTCAGCTGATGTCCCACCTGATATCCCAGTGATCCAGGGTTACCAGCACAAGGTAACCGTCAACCCAGCTGTGAGCCCTGTTCGTCAGCCTCTCCGCCGCCTTCCACTCGCTATCCGCGAGGAGGTGAGTGCTCGCCTATCAGAGCTGGAGAGTGCTGGTGTGATTGAACGTGTCCATGCTAGCCCGTGGGTCTCACCGATTGTGGTTGGGCGAAAGCGTAATGGCCAGATTAGACTGTGTGTGGATCTGCGTCAGGTGAACCGAGCCGTAGTGACCGACGGTTACCCTATTCCCCACATGGAGGAAATCCTTCACCGCCTACAGGGTTCTAAGGTATACTCAGTGATAGATCTGAAGGATGCCTACCACCAGGTTGATCTGCACCCTGACTCTCGTGACTTAACTACGTTCATTACCCATGATGGACTGTTCCGGTACACCCGCTGTCCGTTCGGGTTGGCTTCGAGTGGCCCAGCGTTCCAAAGTATCATGTGTGACATGTTCAAGGGTGTTAAGGGGGTCGAAGTGTATTTGGATGACATTGTAGTTCATGGTGTCAGTAAGGAGGAGCACGATCGGCGCGTGTCTGAGGTTCTTTCTGTTCTTCGCAGTCACAAGGTGAAGGTGAACGAGGCCAAAAGCGTGTACGGGGTGTCATCCATCTCCTTCCTGGGTCTCCGAGTCTCGTGTAACTCGGTGCAGCTGGACCCGGAGAGGATCGCTCCACTTCTGAAGGCTGAGTCTCCGGACAGCCCGGCGAAGCTTCGCTCATTCCTGGGTTCCGTGAGTTTTTACGCACGTTTCATTCCAGGGTTTTCAACCTTGGTTGAACCGTTGCGAGCGCTTCTCCGTCAGGATGAGTTTCAGATGACAAAAGAGGCAGTCGAGCTTGTCACTCAGGTCAAGGCTAGGATAGCTCGGTCCCCCTCACTGGCTTTGTTCGACCCCGCGCTTCCTACAGTAGTTACTACTGACGCCAGTGAGGTGGGTTTGGGGGCATACCTAAGTCAGATATGTGGGCAGGAGGAGCGTGTCATCGCTTATGCGTCCCGAGTGCTGTCCTCCGCCGAGCGGTCGTACTCGGCTGTCGAGAAGGAAGCACTCAGTGCCGTGTGGGCGGTCGAGAAGTGGCATGCGTTCTTGTGGGGACGTAGATTCTTGCTTCGAACAGATAACCAGGCGCTGATAACCATCTTCGGTCCGAAGGGATCCAACCGTGCGGGGCGCAGAATAGCGAGATGGGAAGCGCGACTAATGACCTATTCTTTTGATGTGTCGTACCTGAAGTCGGCTGATAATGCTGTGGCCGACGGGTTGTCTCGTATGCCTGTGGCTGATGACTCATGGTGGGATGATGATGAAGTGGAGATCGCGCTCATCTGTGGACAGGCAGCTGTTACACGGGACGAGTTGCGGTCGGCAGCAGCCGCCGATGAGCACTTCCAGGCGGTGATTTCCGCGGTGCAGTCAGGACGGTGGCCGCACTCGAGGGATGTTCCGCCGCAGCTCAGGGCATACCATCAGGTCAGGTACGAGCTCAGTTGTGCCGACTCATTGTTGTTCAGGGGCCACAGGCTGGTGGTGCCCTCTGCCCTCCGTAAGCGTTTGTTCGATTTGGCTCATGAGGGACATCAGGGCCAAGTCCGTACCAAGCAGCGCCTCCGCGAGAAGTACTGGTGGCCGAACATGGACCGCGAGGTCGAGCACGGTCTCGCGGAGTGTTCGCTTTGTGCGGCTCACAGTAAGTCCAGCGTTCCATGTTCGCCTCCTCTCCAGCCGATTCCGCTGCCGGAGGGAGCGTGGCGTGACCTGCAGCTGGACATTATTGGGCCGCTGTCTGGTGGTCATCCTCAGTACCGGTTCGGTCTGGTGCTTGTGGACCGGTACAGTCGCTGGCCAGAGGTAGCGTTCACGCCCAGCGCTACGTCTGCGTCTGTTATCGATTTCTTGGAAGGTGTGTTCGCTAGAGAGGGCTTTCCGGAGCGTCTGCACACTGACAATGGCTCTCAGTTCTGTTCGGAGGAATTCCAGCAGTTCCTGAGAGCAGGCGGCATTCGCCACTTGAGGAGCTCACCGTACTCTCCACAAACCTGTGGAATGGTGGAGCGCCTAAATCGTACTGTGAAAGATGCAGTGGCCACGTCACGAGTACTGGGACAGTCTGTGGCGACGTACGTTCGTACTTTCCTGATGAGTTATCGGGCGACTCCTCACCCCGGTACCGGTCAGTCCCCGTTTCAGTTGCTCAGGGGCCGCGGTATGCGCACGCCTCTGGATGTAATGTCTCCGGAGCGGGCGGAGGACGCGCCGGTGCGCGAGCACGCCAAGAAGTACCAGCGTGCCTACCAACAGCGGTACGATCGTAACAGCCGCCGACGGCTCCCGAGTTGGCGACCAGGAGATTGGGTTAGGGTCAGAGTCCCGACCGGGAAAGGTCGTGAGTACGGTCCGCCGGTGCGGGTAGCACGGCAGACCGGGCCCGTCAGTTATAGGTTAGTTAACGGCGAGAGAGTCCACGCGCGACGACTGGTATCAGCGGGTGCTCCGCTTGTGACCTCCCAAGCTCCGTGGGATCCTTTCTTGACTGTGACTGATGGAAATGATTCCGCTATGTGTGATGCCTTGCGTCCGCAGTCAGTACCGGTTCTGAGGCGCAGTGCCCGGGCGAGAAGGCCTCCCGCTAGGTATTCGCCTTAGGGAGCGATAGCAAGTGACTGTGCTGGCATTTGTTATGCGGGGGAGGGTGTTGTGTCCGCGCGTATTGTGGGAACTGTGCAGCGAATTAGTTGAACCATGACTGTTGCGTTCGTGGCGCATAAGTGACGTTGTCCATTTCCCATGCGTGCTGAGGCAATATACCGGCTGAAGTGACACGTGGCTGTTGACTGCGAGATTCGTGGCGGCGGTACGGATATTACGGACGACTACGGGCACAACAGCAGGGCATGCAGGGTTGCGGCTGGTTGCGGCACGGGCAAACTGTACATTTCATGGTATGTTGGTTGTTGTTCGTTTGGATTTGAAGTTGCTCCTTTTCTGTATAGTACATCTCATAGCAATATCATACACCACCTACCTCAAAATTTTAAGCTGGTCAAGCTGTGGAGCTAGACATAAATATGGCGCTTGTTTTTATTTTGAAGATGCATACGGATGCCTAACTCAAGTGGCTTAAGATACTCATTTATTTGCCAACCAACCCAGTAATGGTTAGCATACCTATTTGTTACAAAATCAAATTAAATTTTGAAGATTAAGATATGTTCCTCTTCTGCATGTTTTTCTTTTTGGTACGTCATACTCAAAATATGCTTATATAAGCAATCCTTATTTATATTTCAGGCATTTTGTAACTAAAATTAATATTAGAATTTCACTTATAGTGCCTTTGTGTTTCAGTTCTCAGCCTAGGACATCATCAATCATGTGTATCTCAGATGATGCAGACAATGACCAGCCTGCGGAAGATCTATGCTAGTGGGTGAGATGATGAAATTTCCTCTGTTGGTGAGTCAGTATTATATTTTTTGTCAACAACATTCATTGCCTTACATGCATTTGTGCCTTACATTTCTGTCACCAACCAGCTCAAACAAAAGTAGAAGAAATTATATACCTACCTACATTCTTTTGCTGTGTTTAACACCAGGCGATGTCCTAAAATCAGGATACATCAGTGAGCTATAAGTAAAACTAAAATAGTTACTGATGATGTTTAAGGTGTTCCTGAAAAAGGACGTTGTTCACCGCACTTTCAAGCCTCTTCTGTTACGCGTGTTAGGAGCCACTTTTCATGGCCGAAAATTTGGTCAGAGCCACCAAAACCATTTTTACCAGCCCTGTTCTCACAGTTTTTCGATCATCTAAGGAAAATTCATGTAAAATAGTGCCTATATTGCCAGGTAACGTTTCTTAATGTTTATGTTTTTTCGGAGTTGTTCAAGAGGATAAGTACAAATATTACATTTATTCAGATATTTCGGTACTCGTTGTGGTACCTTCATCGGTGAAATGGCGCACAAAGTTTCGGTTCGTAGTTCGACAATCACATACAATACAAAACACGCGACAACGTCATCTAAAAACCTACACTTTAAATATGCCTGAGAAGACCTAATTACCTAAACCTAATTTAGCACCAAGCATGTTACAGGCAATCTACCAACTGTTGGTGACTTCTTTTTTTTATAATAAAACTACAACTGTTGGGGACAAACTTGTAATGTAAGGTTCACAATGGGCGTAATTGTAGGACAAAATATACGAAAAAACGATATGAGAAAAGATGGCGGCCGCTGGGTAAATACTAGAGGTTCTATAAGCTAGCGGTTTGAAGACGACGATACTATGTATGCTGTGGGTCTAGGTTAAGAGAATGTCCCATATGGGGCTCAAACGGACGCCGCCCTCGTCAAGGTTCATAGTGGCCTGTGGCGTTAGCTTGACCTCTATGGCTTCTCGGACCTTGCGCCTCTTCCAGTGACCTTCAGTGGCTAGCGTCTTGGCGGTGAGTGGGTTCAAGTCACCCCTGCAGGTGCTGAAGTGTCTTGCTGTAGCAGACTTGTCCAGCCGTGCGTGCTTGATGTCCGCGACATGTTCTTTGAGTCGGACATCCTTTGGCCTTCCCGATTCGCCGATGTAGACTGAGCCACAGGAACAGGATATCTGGTAGACTACTCCTTTTTTCTTTTCGGGTTTGGGGGCGTCTTTGGCTTTGACTAGGCGGCTTCTTAGGCGGTTCGATGAGTGTGCCACTTGGATTCCAATGGGACGGAGGACTTTAGCTAGTTTTTCACTAACGCCCCTCACGTATGGTAGCTTGACGAATGTTTTTTCTTGCGCGTTATCTTCAGCTTGCTGCCCGATCTGTTTTCTACAATTACGCCCATTGTGAACCTTACATTACAAGTTTGTCCCCAACAGTTGTAGTTTTATTATAAAAAAAGAAGTCACCAACAGTTGGTAGATTGCCTGTAACATGCTTGGTGCTAAATTAGGTTTAGGTAATTAGGTCTTCTCAGGCATATTTAAAGTGTAGGTTTTTAGATGACGTTGTCGCGTGTTTTGTATTGTATGTGATTGTCGAACTACGAACCGAAACTTTGTGCGCCATTTCACCGATGAAGGTACCACAACGAGTACCGAAATATCTGAATAAATGTAATATTTGTACTTATCCTCTTGAACAACTCCGAAAAAACATAAACATTAATTACATATAGTCCTGAGGAAAAGTTTTTTAATCATGACACTCAGGTAACGTTTCGTCAACATATCCGTTAACATCTTCAGACATGCATATAAGGCACAAAAACAGAAAAAAAGTACATCTATGGTTCGGATCGTGCGTCGCTAGATAACAGGTTTGCATTTCTTCAGTGACCTAGAACTAAATAAAACAGCAACGAGAGCAAGCAATTGTAGCAGTAGCACCTCCGGTTACACTTACACTTCCACACTGCGGTATCGAGAACAAATTCTACCGGTCCGTGTTCTCGATATATATATATATATATATATATATATATATATATATATATATATATATATATATATATATATATATATATATATGGCCTATATAGCCTATATATGGCCTTGGAAAATAGGTTCGATCTCCAAATTGGATTTTTTTTTAGATCTCAGGATGCGCACCATCGAAATCCTCTCAGAATTTTGATCAAGAACACATTGAAATTGGAAATGGGTGTTTTCAAAAGTTATTTACCGTCTATTGGAGATGGGGCAATGTGCCTATACGCGCGAGCGTTATGATAAAAAATATTCAACTTGCCTTTCATTGAGACACCTTGCAATTTGTCATCACCTCGTTTGATTCAGTTTTATTTGGTATCGTTGAATCATGAATTATTTTTTAAAATAAGTAATGCCGCATCATCAATGCAATGAGGCGGCTTTATGTAACGTGTTGGTAACAAACTGGCAGAGCAGTTTGGGATATTTCAAAATTTGTATTGCATGCATTCATGCATGGTCATCTTGTTTGGGATGCTTCCGTTCATGTGGAAACGACCTCGAGCCATGCATTATACGTGTTGGAAACTTGGTACCGATTAAAAGGGCAATACACTTTTCACTTCTTTTCAGTTTTCGTCCTTTTATTTACGTTTTAACCCTCGCCCTGGTAGGGGGGGTGGTCGATGCGACCCCCCCCCCAAGGTTTTTCGAAGATAGCGTAAACACTGTGGCGTGCAGCGCCGCTAAATTTGGCACAGCCGATAAGGCAACCTTTTTACATACGACCTGAAAAGTTCAGGTCCGGGTGACCTCGGGTCAGGTCACCTGGTCAGAAAAAAACCGGTACAAGGTCATGGTCAAATTTCAATTTTGTTTTTGCACCTGTCCAACTCACAGTTTTGGATTGATTTTCTTTAAACTTTTATGATGTGCAAAGTTCACCGAGTTGTATAAGATATTGTTCGGGTTGTATGAGGTCACTGACCTGAGGTCAGTTAGAGGTCATTACGTCGTAATGTTATGCCTGTGGGAAAATACTAAATTCGGAAAATACTGGAGATATCCGCTTCGTTCTATCGCTTTTGTGCTTTGAAACCACAGTACTTAACAGCAGGTCACTTAGTGCTCCTTTGTTTGGTGTACTAATCCATGGGTCAGGTCAAATGAGGTCAACTGAGGTCAAATGACGTTTTTGCCGATAACTTGGGACATAATGACGCTAGAGCTTAAAAATGGTATCATTGTGTTCCTGGTGATCAGCCAAATCGAATGATATGCGATATGATACAATTTGGTTAACTTGAACTTAATTAATTAATTGAAGTTTACTTAAAATTTAAGAAAAACTTTAAATACACTCAAGCAAGCTAAAAAGTATATCATTCGACGCGCCTTGACGTGCTGAGTTCACTGGTGCTTTCGTTTTTGCTCTATCTTAACCCGCGCCGGGGGGGGGGGGGTGTTTGAACACCCCCCTGCGGTTTTTCGCATATATCTCAAAAACGGCGGCGGGGAGCGCCGCCTTTTTTGGCAAACCTGTTCGCGCATCTTTTCCGCACAAGTTGTAAACATTTCAGACCCAGGTCTCCTGAGGTCAGGTCACCAGGTCACGCCAAGTGACCTCACTTCAGAAAAAAAATAAGAATGCTCGTCATAGCTACACCTATTGATCGATTGCCTTGAAACTTTCAGCATTTGATTAGAGCAACATTATCTATAAAATGTATATCTCGGAATTTCGATATCGGTGACCTAAGGTCAGGTCAATTTTGCGGCCTCTCCATTATAAGTCAATGGGAGAAAATTGAAAAGCGTCTGTTTTGCACGATGGCTATTCTAGACACTCTCAAACATCGAGATGTAGGTAAAATTGATACACTGAACCGGAAAATGGCAACTGTGACCCCTCTTTATGTCCCCGAGGTCATCTCAGGTCACGAACAGAATCTAATAGTTTTTTCGCTAATAACTTCTGACAGAGGCGTGCTAGAGCGCTGAAAACGCCTTAGATGTGTTCGGCTCGACGTTTCGGATCGCCTGATATGCAACATGACCTTTGTGCTGTTTTAGAGTCATATTTTTCCCAGGTTTATGTTTGTATGATATAAAACTTTATCGGAATTCACTGGGATTGTATTGCGTATGCAAGTCCAAATATTTCGGCCAATATTGTTTGGCCTTGGTCACTGGACAACTACAATAAATAGCCTTGAATAACCCTATAAGTATAGCTCACATTGCAGCGATACCCAAAATTCTAAATTAAATTCACAGACAAAAAATTCAAATCCCCGCGCGCTATCAACCATGTAGGAGATTCCAAGTTAAGAATATCTAGATACACTCACTATTTCCTATCAAAGTATGCTGTAAATTTAACTATAAAATACATACAAACACACAGACAAGAAGTTATACACAGAACACATTCGGCGTCATTAGTTTTTAATTCAGTCCACTCATACTACAGTGATGAGAGGAACGAATATCATCTTGCGTTTTTTAGAGGCAAATCCCAAATTGGGCTCAGTGCGAATTTTCCAACATCTCTGTTCATATCTGGATCCTTCTCTTTTATTTCGATGGCCTCGCGCACTGTCCTCTTCCTCCAATAACTGACATAGGCTACTGTTCTTGCCTCCAAAGGGCGCATCTGACCAGAACACTCACTTGCGTGTCGTGCCGGTGCCGATTTCAATCTGCGTCCGTGTTGGATGTCTTGGGCGTGTTCATTCATTCTCACTGACTTAGGCCTTCCTGTCTCCCCTATGTACACATCTCCACATTCACATTCCACCTCGTAAACGACGCCTTTTCTCATCTCCTTTGGGGTTGTATCCTTTAGGTGAACCAGAGTGTTCCTTAGGTTTCTTGACGAGTGTCCTACGACAATGTTGTGGGCACGCAAAAATCGTGATATGGGCTCACTGACCCCTTTCACATATGGGATGGAGACATACCGTGGACGGCTAGGGCGCGGCTGACGTGGCCCGTCGGAGAACGGCTGGACGATCACTGGACTGCCACCGGAAGAAGACGTAGAACCAACAGGATCGCCGTTAGAGGACGTTCGTGCAGTGGCTGGACCACCGTCGGAGGACGCTTGTGCCGTGACCGGGTCGACACCGGAGGACGCTCGTGCAGTGACCGAAACACCGTCGGAAGACACTCGTGCAGGGACCGGGCCGCCACCGGAGGTCACAGGAGTAGAGACTGGGCCGCCGCCGGAGGTCACAGGAGCAGCGACAGGGCCGCCGCCGGAGGTCACACTAGCGATCAGGTCGCCACCAGAGGAGGCAGGTGCCGAGGGTCGATCGCCGCCAGAGGATGCAGGTGGTGCCGAAACTGGATCATCGCCGGAAGATGCAGGTGTCGAGAGTGGATCTCCGCCGCCGGAGGGACCAGGTGCCGAGGATGGACCGCCGCTGCCGAAGGTTACAGATGCTGAGGGTGGATCTCCGCCGCCAGAGGGTGCAGGTGTCGGGAGTGGATCTCCGCCGCCAGAGGATGCAGTTACCGAGGGTTGACCGCCGCCGCCGGAGGATGCAGATGCCGAAGGTGGACCGCCGCCAGAGGGTGCAGGAGCAGTGGGTGAACCGCCGCCAGAGGGTGCATGTGCCGAGGGTGAACCGCCGCCGCCGGAGGGTGCATGTGCAGAGAGTGGACCGCCGCTAGAGGGGGCAGGAGCAGTGGCTAGCTCGCTCCCCGAGACGTTCCGCGATGACCTCTGGATGAAGTCTTTACTGTAGCCGTTCTTGGAGAAGATCTCAAACAGCGTCATTTCTTCCTTGATGCAAGACGAACTGGAGCTGCAAGTATTTCTGGCACGATCAAACATATTTTTGATGATCCCTCGCTTGATGGAATGTGCATGGTGTGATGATGCTGGGATGTATTAGTTGCTGGCGATAGCTTTCCGATACACTCCAGTGTTTAGTCCTCCAGAGTTGTTTCTGGAGACATTGACGTCCAAGAACGAGAGGGCTCCTTCATTTTCAATTTCCATCGTGAACTGGATGTCCTCGTGAATGGCATTCATCTCATCGAGGAAAGTGGCTAAGGCTTGCTCACCATGCCGCCAGAGCACCCATGTGTCGTCCACATACCGGCGCCACACAACAGGTTTCAGCGAGCAGCTTGCCATTAAACTCTCTTCCAAATGCTCCATGAATGCGTTCGCCAGGACTACCGATAGACTCAAGCCCATCGGAGCTCCTTGGCGTTGGAGATAGAACTCGCCTTGGTACTGGAAGTACCGACATTCCAGGCAAGCTTCTATTAGTCGGCGAATGCTGGACACTGATAGCTCCGTTCTGTCAGCCAGTGTGTCGTCAGCTAGCAGCTTCCTGCACACCACTTCACTTCAGTCGGATGGTGTACCCATGCGCCCGATTACAAGCATGATAGACTCACCTGCCTACAAGACCGCCAACTACCTCACCCAAGTGATTGGACCTGTACTGGGCAAAACGGAGTATACTGTAAGCAACTCGAAGGAATTTGTTGAGCAGCTGAAGGACCTGTCGGTGCTGACATCGGACAGAATGGTGAGCTTCGATGATGTCTCACTGTTCACGAAAGTGCCGGTAACGGAAGCGACTGAAGTGGTGTGCAGGAAGCTGCTAGCTGACGACACACTGGATGACAGAACGGAGCTATCAGTGTCCAGCATTCGCCGACTAATAGAAGCTTGCCTGGAATGTCGGTACTTCCAGTACCAAGGCGAGTTCTATCTCCAACGCCAAGGAGCTCCGATGGGCTTGAGTCTATCGGTTGTCCTGGCGAACGCATTCATGGAGCATTTGGAAGAGAGTTTAATGGCAAGCTGCTCGCTGAAACCTGTTGTGTGGCGCCGGTATGTGGACGACACATGGGTGCTCTGGCGGCATGGTGAGCAAGCCTTAGCCACTTTCCTCGATGAGATGAATGCCATTCACGAGGACATCTAGTTCACGATGGAAATTGAAAATGAAGGAGCCCTCTCGTTCTTGGACGTCAATGTCTCCAGAAACAACTCTGGAGGACTAAACACTGGAGTGTATCGGAAAGCTATCGCCAGCAACTCATACATCCCAGCATCATCACACCATGCACATTCCATCAAGCGAGGGATCATCAAAAATATGTTTGATTGTGCCAGAAATACTTGCAGCTCCAGTTCGTCTCGCATCAAGGAAGAAATGACGCTGTTTGAGATCTTCTCCAAGAACGGCTACAGTAAAGACTTCATCCAGAGGTCATCGCGGAACGTCTCGGGGAGCGAGCTAGCCACTGCTCCTGCCCCCTCTAGAGGCGGTCCACTCTCTGCACATGCACCCTCCGGCGGCGGCGGTTCACCCTCGGCACATGCACCCTCTGGCGGCGGTTCACCCACTGCTCCTGCACCCTCTGGCGGCGGTCCACCTTCCGCATCTGCATCCTCCGGCGGCGGCGGTCAACCCTCGGTAACTGCATCCTCTTGCGGCGGAGATCCACTCCCGACACCTGCACCCTCTGGCGGCGGAGATCCACCCTCAGCATCTGTAACCTTCGGCAGCGGCGGTCCATCCTCGGCACCTGGTCCCTCCGGCGGCGGAGATCCACTCTCGACACCTGCATCTTCCGGCGATGATCCAGTTTCGGCACCACCTGCATCCTCTGGCGGCGATAGACCCTCGGCACCTGCCTCCTCTGGTGGCGACCTGATCGCTAGTGTGACCTCCGGCGGCGGCCCTGTCGCTGCTCCTGTGACCTCCGGCGGCGGCCCAGTCTCTACTCCTGTGACCTCCGGTGGCGGCCCGGTCCCTGCACGAGTGTCTTCCGACGGTGATTCGGTCACTGCACGAGCGTCCTCCGGTGTCGACCCGGTCACGGCACAAGCGTCCTCCGACGGTGGTCCAGCCACTGCACGAACGTCCTCTAACGGCGATCCTGTTGGTTCTACGTCTTCTTCCGGTGGCAGTCCAGTGATCGTCCAGCCGTTCTCCGACGGGCCACGTCAGCCGCGCCCTAGCCGTCCACGGTATGTCTCCATCCCATATGTGAAAGGGGTCAGTGAGCCCATATCACGATTTTTGCGTGCCCACAACATTGTCGTAGGACACTCGTCAAGAAACCTAAGGAACACTCTGGTTCACCTAAAGGATACAACTAGTGATGTCAATTACGGAAAATCGGAATACCGATACCAAACCAAATACCAACTAAAACCTCGGGAAAATACCGAAACCAAACCAACTTGGGAAACTGAGGGAAATACCAACTTTTTACCGATTTCTTAGCCTCTTATACATTAGTGAGGGCTTATGATACCAACAAAATACCAAACACATTACGATTGAAATACCAAATACCAAGTTGGTATCGGTTTGGTATCGGTATACCAAAAAGTTGGTATCCGATTGACATCTCTAGATACAACCCCAAAGGAGATGAGAAAAGGCGTCGTTTACGAGGTGGAATGTGAATGTGGAGATGTGTACATAGGGGAGACAGGAAGGCCTAAGTCAGTGAGAATGAATGAACACGCCCAAGACATCCAACACGGACGCAGATTGAAATCGGCACCGGCACGACACGCAAGTGAGTGTTCTGGTCAGATGCGCCCTTTGGAGGCAAGAACAGTAGCCTATGTCAGTTATTGGAGGAAGAGGACAGTGCGCGAGGCCATCGAAATAAAAGAGAAGGATCCAGATATGAACAGAGATGTTGGAAAATTCGCACTGAGCCCAATTTGGGATTTGCCTCTAAAAAACGCAAGATGATATTCGTTCCTCTCATCACTGTAGTATGAGTGGACTGAATTAAAAACTAATGACGCCGAATGCGTTCTGTGTATAACTTCTTGTCTGTGTGTTTGTATGTATTTTATAGTTAAATTTACAGCATTTGATAGGAAATAGTGAGTGTATCTAGATATTCTTAACTTGGAATCTCCTACATGGTTGATAGCGCGCGGGGATTTGAATTTTTTGTCTGTGAATTTAATTTAGAATTTTGGGTATCGCTGCAATGTGAGCTATACTTATAGGGTTATTCAAGGCTATTTATTGTAGTTGTCCAGTGACCAAGGCCAAACAATATTGGCCGAAATATTTGGACTTGCATACGCAATACAATCCCAGTGAATTCCGATAAAGTTTTATATCATACAAACATGACCTTTTCCGGTCAGGTCATGACCTTGACCTGACGTCAAATTTTCAAGTTGACCTTTCAAGGTCAAATTATAGTTCATTCGACGCGTCTCAACGAGACGAACACGATGCTGGAAAAAGTAATGCCATGGCTCCTTTGAGTCAAAGGTTATTGCCGAAAAACCATTTTTCGTAAAAACGGCTATTTTTGGAGTTTTTGCCCTCTGGAAGCTAAACCGTTGACCTGAGGTCAAATTTGAGTACATTACACAGAAAGGTCTGTAAATGGGCTATCGAATGCGCTTTTCTGCGGCGCTGTAGCTCTATCGGTTCCCGAGATAGCCGTTGGCAGTTTCCAAAATGTTGAAATAGTCAACATTTTACCTTTGGTGACCTCTGGTGACCTGACCTTTGACCTTACCCAAAAATGACCGAAGTGTTTTCGTCCTTATTTTGGACGTTATTTCGGTTGCCGCTTACCGCGTGTCGCTACGTGAGCCAGGAGCCGAGTTGGAAGGGGGTGTTCAGACACCCCCCCCCCGGCCGGGCGCGGAATCTCAGAGCACCGGCCCGGCGCGGGCTAATTAGATCAAAAGTTATAAGCGAAAAACTTTTGACCTGTTTTTAGCGAAATTTTTACATTTATACCCCCCAAAACCCCCCTAAATATTGACCTAGAGCAACCAAATTTGCACAGGGCGAGAAATCCACGGGGCCCACCAATCTACCAAATTTGGTGTTTCTAGGTGCCATAGGAGTCAATCGTGAGGGGGTGTCGCATCGACCCACCTGCCAGGCCGTGTTATGAAAAATGCCCTGCCAAGGCGAGGGTTAACCCGCGCCCCACTGGGGGGCTATTTATAGCCCCCCTCCCGTTTTTCTGCAATAACTTCAAAACCGCTTGAAAGATCAACGCCAAACTTACAGTACATTTGGCTGAATCAATTTGACACCTTGTGTCAAAATTTGAACTTCGTACCTACCATAGGTCGGCCGGAAATGACGTCAGAGTGACGTCATGTTCGGCCGATTTCGACGCAAAACATTGAACCACGGCAATCGCTCCCAAGAGCTCAGTTCTAAGCTAGATCCAATTTCTTTGCATTAAAGGACTCGGAATTGACCGCGCTATCAAACTGCTATCTCGAATTTTCAAAATTTTGAAAATTTCGAAAATTTGTGATAATAATATTCAAAATTTGTATTTTTATATTTTTTTCAATTTTTTTTTTACTTTTCGATACAACCGGAATATATGTGACAGAACGCATGATTATAACTAATTCTAGCAAGTTTTAGCTAAATATCTTCAAAAATGGCCAAGTTATACGCATTATTGCAAAAAATTCACAATTATTAATTTTTCAAATCAATTTTTCAGTACGTATTTGACATCGTACACCAATATAAATGGCACCATCGTGTTTCTGAGCTCAAACTGCATCCAATAGACACCTTTTTTGTTGAAAAATTTCTACTTCAAAATTTGACATTTTTTGACCTGAAAGTGACCTGACCTAAGCTAAATTCGACTCAAAATGACCTCGAATGACAAAGACGACATCAAATTCGAAATCTATGGCCTAAATGGACCATAAAACATGTGTCACGTGACCGACGCATGATAAAATATTTTCGTGACCTGTGATGACCTGACCTTGACCTGAAAATCAAAGTAAAAGCTTGGTACCCTCAGGGTATCTAGAAAATCTGTTTAAGAGTGTGTGTACCAAAAATGAGCCTGATCTGACTTGTAAGACGGCGGCAAGAGCCCAAAATGTGAACAAGCCAAAATGCTAATAATTTTTACTTTGACCTGACCTGTGACGTCATCGGTGACCTCGAGGTCAATGAAATTAGGTTTCGCTCGACAGTTTTTCCGGGGCTATCAGACGCCGTTTGAATTTTGACGATCGGCCCAGTAGTTTCGGAGTTAGGAGGGGGGCTATGAATAGCCCCCCCCCCCCCAGTAGGGCGTGTTATACACAGACCCCAGAGGGGCGCGGGTTAACCCTATTCCGGGCGGGCTCTGAAAGGTTGGATTCTGGGCGCGGGGGCCTTTTCGGCCCCCCTTCAGATCTAAAAAACTACACATCAGAACCACAAACGGCAAACGACGTTTGACAGGTCGTTTACCGATCTACAACTTTTACATAAAACGTTTTCGGATCAGGTCAATATTGAGGTCACCAGAGGTCATCAACGATAAAATGTTTTGGTATTAGTCAACTTTTGAACTAAGAAACATAGAGATATAAAATTAATACATTTTTTTGTTGCCCTCGTCGAGGCAATGCGAAATAAGTATACGATGACCTTCAAAGGTTAATTTGAATTTTGACCCGAGGTCAAGGTCAGGTCATTCACCAACGAGGTTGTGGGGTATGGTCATGCTGCATACCAAACGACGCGTCTTGACTAGGCGAGCAGTTTGGTACCACTTACAAGTCTTTAGCACCATCATGTCGTGATTTATTTACAAAAAATATGACGTCAAATGACCTCAGATGACCTTTCCCGGTGCCCCTATCAATAAGCGGCACCAGGAACATCACCGATGAGATATTCTTTCATAATACTAAAAGAATTGGGCGGTTTTGACTCGTTTACACGAAGCAGGAGGCATTTCAATATTTTCCCATAGGCTTGCAATGTAAAGGTCACGAGTCTGGCCCGACAGCTCCGGTCACAGATATAAAAATTCTGAGATATACAAATTGCGCATACTGGTACCCTAACTAAAACCTGAAGAGAAGAAATTGATCAGTCAAGAGCTCTAGCTACTGCGTGATTGCAAACTTTTCTGAGATGGGGTCAACAAACCACCTCTGGTGACCTGAGCTGGCCTGAAACGGCAACTTTTTGTCAACATGTGCGCAATGAATGTTTAGGAAAAGTCACCGAGCATGAGCTTTCAGTCTTGCGGCGTTTGGCAATGGCACAAGGAAAATCTGAAGGGGGCCTTAACCCTCGCCGGCAAAGGGGGGGGGGGCGGTTGCCGCCCCCCATAGGTTTTTTTTCGCGAACATTCTGGCGGATTTTTTCTCCGAACATGCTGGCGATAGAGAGCTGAAACTTGCCATACCTGACCTTTGATTCAAGCCGGATCTTTTGACACCAACCACATTTTTGGGTCAGGTCAGGTCACTGACCTATGACGTCATAAGTGAACCTCTGCACGGTCTTCAGATATCGCAACTTCGCAACGCCCTCACTGCCAGAGATGTCACAAGGAAATGAAACTTGCAGGATCTAGTATCCATTATGAGTCTCACAACTTGTATATCTCGGATTTTTCCTAAAGGTCATATGAGGTCAGGTCCATTTTCGTGACCTCACCATTATAAGTCAATGGGGAAAAATGAAAACTGCTATTCTGGCGCCGGGAACGATCTCCAACTATCAAAGCACACAGAATCGTGATTTGATGCATTCCTTGCAAGGTTAGATGCGTCACTTTTGCAATGTTGACTTTGCGTGACGTCATTTATGACGTCATCAAGGTCATATTAGTTTTTGGTCAATAACTCTTGATCCAATTGAGCTAGCGAGTCGGGAAAGCCACCATTGGACTCAGGAAGACTTGCTGAATCGAATGATATCCCGCGCCCTGGTGTGGTCTGGCCACCTCGCCCGTGGGGGGGGGCCAAAACCCCCCCCTCTAACTCGAAAACGAAGAGGGCTAGGAAGACGCGGAAAAAAGCAAACGAAAGCCTAACAAGTACGTTCGAAAGTATTTCGGTCATTTTTTCGCTAAGGTCAATATTGAGGTCGCTAGAGGTCATCATAGGTCAATTTCAGTGTTTTCGGTGTTGCCGGACATATTCCGCTGTAGCTCGGAAACTAGAAGAGCTAGAGAGCCGCGGAAAAAAGCAATCGATAGCTCTTTCAAGCTCTTTCGCCAAGGTTCGTTCAGATTTGACCTCAGCTCAACGGTTTTGGCCTACAGAGGTCATGCAAGGTCAACTTGGCAAATTCGTTGAAAATGTTTTTAACTATAGCATGCATTCACGAGAAAATAGAGAAACGATTCATGCACCATCGTGCTTGGCTCGTCGAGACGCGTCGAATGATATATAGTTTGACCTCGAAAGGTCATTTTGAAAATTTGACCTCAGGTCAAGGTCATGACCTTACCGAAATAGGTCATGCGCATATCATTCGATCCGCATTGACGAGACAAACACGATAAACGTCGAACGGAGTCTCTATCTCTATTCAATAACAAGTAAGTGCAGAAAACCGCTGGTGACCTCTGTGACCAGGAGATGACCTAGCGTGACCTCAGCGAGGTCACAAGCAAATGGTTTCACATGGCTGTGATTTGCTGACCCAACACTTCAATAACGAAATATAGGAACAATCACGCCCGATTTAGCTGAAAAACAACTACTTTTCGATTCTCCCTTGACTTATAATGGGAGCAGCGATGACCTGACCTGACCTTAGGTCACATTTATAAAAAATCCGAGATAGCCATTTTGTAGAGCTGGGTGACATCTTCAAGTACTGTAAATTTTACATCGATCGGATAAAAGCTGTGCCTTTGAGAGAGCTTTGAACTTTTTTAGAGGTGGTGTCAGTTTTGGTGACCTTGTGACCTGACCTGACCTGACCCGAACCCCCCAAAAAAGGACATGATGTAAAATGTTGAATAAACAGCTATACAAAGTTCAGGGCGCTAACTCAAGTGGTTTCTGAGTTATCGCGAAAAACCACAGGGGGGGCCAAAATGGCCCCCCCCCACCAGGGCGAAGGATATGCACATGACCTCTTTCGACCAACTTCGTGACCTGGGGGTGCTGACCTGACCTTGACCTGAGGTCAACACCCTACGTTGACCTGACCCGAACAAAAAGTATTTCATTCGACGCGCCTGACAAGGCGAACACGATGCTGCCAAAATCACGGCTCTGCGGCCGTTTTCTGCGAAGTTATTCACCAAAAACTGAACCGTACCTTGGGGCACTTGACCTGACCTCATATGTCACCGGTTTACCTAGGACCTTAAATCGGGTACCATCTCTGCGTCTCGTAACGGAGCACACGCTCGTATTTTCCGCACGCGCTAGCTCCACCAGCGAAACGGCGAGGGGGTCGTATCCCCCCCTCGGCCGGCGCGTATGTAGAAAATCAATAGGTCCGGCGAGGGTTAACCTTCCAGGCGGGGG
>NW_024883661.1:0-53954 GCF_019059575.1 Amphibalanus amphitrite
CCTAATTATGATAACAACCTCACGAGATAAGCCCGGAATCGTCTATTATTTAAACCCCTTTAAAAGCAAAGCAATTAGGTAAATGATGGAATTCTGGAATACCGCTACCGCCCACCGGCATGTCAGCACGACCGCCTGCACAACAGCTGACAGCCACGCGACAGCGGCCCCAACCTTATCCTGAAGAATATTGGCAGCGGCTGCCGCTGCCGGCCGTCTAATCGGCCGTATCTGTGTTCGTGCTGCATTCGTGTGACAATATTACCACCGGCCTATTTCAATTACTGTGACTTACTTGTGCTATGTTAAAGGGACCCTCCCACCTTCAAAAAAGTTATGAATTGGCATGAAAGTGATCGCTCGGTTCAGAAAGAGCGAAAACGAATATCTACCAAATTTCACCGAAAAATATTCACCGGTTTTCAAGATATTAGACTTTTACTTTTGCTTACTTTTTGGGATCTCCGCTGTTCCTAGCGACTTTATTTGGAAGCAATAGTTTGGCAGCTGAAAGTGCGGCACTTGTTGCGCGCAAAGCAGCATATACCACCGCGTGCTACAAAACGTTTTAGTCAAACATTTAAAAATCGTTAGATATCTGCGCTATATTTCCGGTTCAAGGCATTTCTCGATGTTGTGAGTGCCGAAACCGGTAATTGTGAGCCAGGGACCCCATTTTGGCTATCTCAACTCAAATCTAATGTTAAGGTGGGAGGGTCCCTTTAAGACGTGTCTGTGCCCCATGCCAGCCTTTCCCAGCGCCCGTATAGGCACGAGCCACCGCCCGCAGTGACACCTCGTCGCTCAGGTGGCGCATGCTAGTTCTAACCTCGCTTCCCAGATGACACTAGCCGTCCGCACCAGGGGTGATACTGCACCGCAAGACACATTTAAGAACGGAGAGGCAGCTGCGGCTGGTGAGACTAAATGCTTACTTCGAAATCTAAGCTGCGTTGCGGCATTGGCGGTTATGTGCGGCGTGTATGCCGCATGCTTAGTAAGCGGCGACCACTAAATTAAAAACTCAATAGCTTTGACCTGTTTTCAACGGATAACACTGCATACCAAAAATGTCCATCGCTCTCGTCATAGGATATTTAGATTTAAATAACTAACTTATCTACATCATCGTTTTGAACCAAATTAATACTTTCAACTTGACCCTCGCCCGTATTGGTGTTTTTCCAGCCGCGAACGTATAAGGTATAACCCCTTGTCGTTTCGCTCCTGATCAAGCTAGAGCTTCGCGGAAAAAACGAGCGTGTTGCCCGTGACGAGAGGAAGCCGATGATACCCAATTTTAAGGTCCTAGGTCATCGGTTGACCTTCCAGGTCAGGTCAATGACCCAAAAGGCGGGAAAATCAGGACCTGTTAGAACGTCGTAGTGTGGCTGCTATGGGGTTTTTCGGGGTGCTGATCAGGAATATCATGCTAGTTTTGATCACAGATGATGTCTTCATTCATTTAGGCCAGGTCGGGTCAGGTCAGGTCAGGTCAACCAGTAGAGGTCCTGCCGGGTATTTGTAGTAGGTGTCAACCGCCTCTGACAGCCTCGTAACATGTTACGAAGGCACCAAAACTACTTTGTAAACGTTCATGTGGTTGCTAAATTCGAATTCAGCTTGAAAAACTGGCCTAGAAACATGTCAAACTCGAAAAAGTGAACCGAGGTCACCAAAGGTCAGTGACCTGACCTGACCTTCAGATGACCTTGACACCCACCCTAATGCATGGGGGCAAGATCATATCACATGTTTGAACGCTTAAAACCACGAAAAGACTGCAAACGCGCTGCTAATGCGAGCCGACATACGCTGAATCGCGGTTCCGGCAAAACATGGTCTCGAAAAGTAGGTCACAGGTCAAGGGTTATTTGCGTCAGGGTCATGAAATTTTCAGGGTAGGTGTAAAATTGATCAACGCGAGGGTACTAAAAGTTACGTCGTGATCGGCCGCTTTTTACGCGAGTTATTCGCGAAAAACCGAGGGGAGTCCGTTCGACCCACCCCCCACCCCCCCCCCCCCTAAAGGGCGAGGGTTAACTCACAGTCCGAACTCCGAACAAGTTCGGTCTTGTTTGTGAATTTGTCGGAGCATCACCTAAATCTAGTAGAGATGATGGAGGGAAACTAGGCTTTTAAGGAGGGAAGGGAGTCGGTGACGGTCAGGGGCACTACAAGCAGAGCAGTCATAAGCTGGTGACAGGGCTGACATACCATGTTTTGATAGCATGACTGAAACAGACTTTTTGGGTAGCCAGGAAATCGCATGCGAGAGCCTATTGAAATTCTTACATCGGCCTTTATATGCACCAGTCGTATACAGGTGCGGGATTTGGCATACGATTTCCAGACAATCGAAAGACTATTTGGAGCCAACGAAGGAAGGAATGAGTGAGTACTAAGTTGAAAGCATTAATTTGGCTCAAAATGATGATGCAGATAACTTAGTTATTTAAATCTAAATATCTTGTGACGAGAGCGATTGGCATTTTTGGTATGCAGTGTTATTCATTGAAAACAGGTTGGAGCGTTTAAGTCTTTAATTTAGTGGTCGCCGCTTACTAATCATGCGGCATACCGCCGCACATAACCGCCAATGCCGCAACACAGCTTAGATTTCGAAGTAAGCATTTAGTCTCACCCACTCGGAAGGAGAAACTCTGCGGCCCCCAGTCAGAGTTGTTGGTAGCGTCAAGCGCCGGTGACGTCACGCGCGCTTGACTTTTCCCTTCACCATTGTTAACAATGGGGGAAACGGCAGTTTTGGCCCAACTTCGATTTAAGATATTTTGCTTGAAATTGAGAATACAAATATGAAACTTGGGGCATATTGAAGCATAATTAGTCCTTTCTCCAGATCCGTATCGATTTTTGCCATGTCTTGATTGCAAACAGGGAAAAAATCGCAGTATTTAACACTCAGTCCGCCTATCCTTTAAGATGGGCATACGTGGTTCTAATGGGTTTATTCATTCTGGACATTGTGTAACGTGCTTGCGGTTCTGGCACCACTGTTTGGACAATGGAAGATTGCACCAAAGTTCTGACATTGCTTCATTTCGCTTCATGTCACCTAGTCAGGTCACGTGATCCGGCCCGCGTGGGGCCGCTAGGGGATATCATATATGGGGTGCTTTCGGTATCCGGAAAATATTGTCCCTCGGATATTATCCGTCGGAAAATTATTGGTGAGCGCCTATCTTCAGCATGTCTCGTTGTCGCGATACCGAACGTGATCCCCGATAATTCTCGCTGATCCCGGTCCCGGTTAATTCTCCCCGATTTTCCGGGGCCCAGTGTTTCACCGGTGATAGCAGCACGCTGCTATCACACGTGTCAAATTGGGTTTCCATGGAAACATCAACAAACCATGGCGCCGTCAATCTGTGTGATGTCATCAAATACTGCTGCTAACATCTTCACGGCCGTGCGATCAAACAAATGTATCAAACGCAATCCAACGAGACAGCAACTCTGTTCCAAACGCAGCTCACGGATTACACGAAACGTCATTAGTGTGACCTCATCACATTATGTCAGCTCGCGCAATTTGATAGTAGCGTGCTGCTATCACCGGTGAAACAGGGCCCGGATGCCGAAAGCAGGGTTGGACATCCCCTCGGTATCTTTTATGGTAGCGGAGAGACGGCGGCGCCCAGCGTTCGTGTTTAGGCATCGAGTTCGCATTAACGTATTGGGCGCCGCCGCAATACGTTACATATAAATATATATATATATATATATATATATATATATATATATATATATATATATTTATATGTAACGTAAAATTGTATATATATATATATATATATATATATATATATATATATATATATATATATATATATATATATATATGTATATATATATATATATATATATATATATATATATATATATATATATATATATATATGACGCAAGTATTTTTAATGCCTTGTACCTGTACAGGTATTGTATATGTACAGGTATTACGCTCGATAACTACACGTTAGCTCGTACGGCATAACAAGCCCTTCGTTTGTTGCATCTAAAACACGAACACACGCAATATTTTTGCATCCAATTGATTTGGTCTTTGTCGTTATTAAGTCACTGAATTAGTCCGATAATTATCGATTATCACAATGCGCATTATAGAAAAGTTATCAGGAACAGAGCTGTATTCAGCGAGGGGAGGGGTTAGTGGGTACACGGAATCACATCTCCATCACATCACATATCATCTTACATCAGACGACATCACATCTCTCCCTTGAGACAATTGTTGCGGACAATAACGGAAATCAACAAATACTGTGCAACATGAAGCTCAATTGTCCCCTCGCCCGCGGTAAGAGATTGCGCCCCACCGAACTTGGAGGCGACGCCGCGCGAGGCGCCTTCGGCGTGAGCGTCGGGGAGCGTCGGGGACAGCCTCTACCGCAGGTGGCGGCGCTGGGCGGCGGCAGCGGTGCCGCCAGCAGGCGCTGGCCGTCGATCATCGCAGATGTGTGCAACATAAAATGGCACGTTGCCAGCTAACAGTCAAGCTAGTTTAAGGAAAATGAATCATGAAAACGATACATCACGACACGGTCGAGAACAATTAAGGCTCCTAAGCGACATCATATCATTTCCGCCCTCACTGTACACGGACGCATTTTCGAGCACAAGTCACAAATTGGACCCAGTTCGCCGTGTGGAGACGGTAGCTAGCAGAAGGTCTGGAAACTCGATTCAGGCACAAACTGAACGACTACCCAGCTGTTACAAAAAAGAAAGGCTCAAGAGATCAATAAATAATATCGTGATGTAATGAATGATGTGTGCCTCTGCCAATCTGTTTACTGTGCGTGGTGACGCAGCTTCCGCACCTTCCGCTTAGACAGCGTCTCCGCACGTCGAGTCGAGTTCACTGTTCGCAGGCGGATAAAGGTTCGCACACGAACGAACACTTTCAGGATTTTGGCACACTGCACGCCCCGCGAATATTTCTCGGCCATCATACGGGTGGCGTTGCGGATGACGCCGCGCTCTCGACTGAGCCCATCGGGGTGCATCGCATGGTAGGCACAGAAACAGGTCTCGAGCTCCCTGCACAGTTCCAAGAAAGACTCGGTGGGAACAGCCATGCCTCCAACACTGCGCAGCCGCGTCCACAGTGCCTGGACAGGGACGTCCTCGGCATGGGACAGGGACGTCCTCGGCCTCTGCCAGTTTGCTCTTCAGGCTTGCCAGTTCAGCCTCAAGTGCTGGGCATCTGGTACACCTGTTAGGACAAAAGGATCATCAGAACAAGAAAGGGATTTCAAAATACAGAAGTAACTTTAGCTATCATGGGTGCTATCAGCTATTCATGTGAGCATGGGTGGGGGGGGGGGGGGCATGGGTGCAGGTGTGTGCTTCATTCATGTGGGTGAGTACTGATTGCAACTAATATTCTACAATCCACAGGTACTGTGCTATAAAGCAATTACCAATTTTTATTCCTGACTTTATAGTAACACTGAGCTGGAGGAGGATATTCTTAACCAATCTTCCACCAATATTGGGCAATGACAGGAATTAAATTTATCTTTCAAACTGCACCTATTTTCTAGTAAAGTCATAGACATGTGTACATAAATAACATACTTGAAATGTATCTGAAATAAGTTAAATAAGATACGACGTACTTTTAAGGCTCACACTTCGTCTGTACAGATGCATCTGAATGCAGGCATTCTTCTGCTTGGAGTGATGAGTCTTTGGGAGCTGCTTGTTCTCCTTCTTCTTGCACCTGCCTTGACTCATCTTCCTCTCCACCTCTGTGTAGCAGCACCACTCCTTGGTGTTGTGACTCTGTAAAAATAACCGACTTTAGTAACAAACCCTTACTGCTAAATACGTGACATTAATGATGTCTATTCTAGCTGGTAACTCAGAGCTAACAAGAAGTTCAAAATTAAGTTGTTTGTTCAGCTGAGCTTTCCTTATAACAAAAAAGTCAAAATGGGGTAATTTTGACCATACCCAACTATCCATCTGATCTGGTCTGAGCTGAGCAACTTCAAACCCTGTCCCTGCATTTGGTATCAAACTTACTAAGACAGGCACAAAAATTGGTAGGTTAGGTATGGAAAACAAAACAAAACTTATCATGGAAAAGGTGAGCTCTCCATTCATAAAACTCTAACCTTCCATTCACAGCACATGCTTATACATACCTACACCTTAATGTATTGCCAAAAAAGGTCCCTCAAAAATGGGTTATTCACCAATCCGGACAGCTGAAAAGCGAGCTGTCCGTAAAGTGTATACAGATTTGCTATTCAACCGATAGGTAAACTCATAAATATCTGATGGGCACACTTAAGGCCTGGCTAGTCTACCTATGCGTTTTCTGCATGCGTTTTTTGCGGGTTTGCATGTTTTGCGAAATATCGATCTAGAAACAAAAGTAATAAATAATTTAACTTTAACATTAGCTATATACAAAAGTTAATAAAACTCTTATATTAACTAAAATATTATACCAAAACATATCACAAAAACATTGTTTTTACTACAACAATACTACGCAAAACCCGCAAACCCGCGAAAACCGCATGCAGTGTAGTCAGGTGAGGCCTTTACCTTGGAGGACGAGTCAGGTTCCTGGATGGGACTGATGTAGGTAGCAGCTTCATGGCAGAATACTGCGGAGGCAACTTAAGCAGTTCTGACCTGAGGCCTCTTTCATAGTCAGCAGTTACAAAATGCAAAGAACACAAACAATACTGGCGGAAGTTCTTCGGGAATGGCTCCCCTCTTTTTATGATCTGCCACCATCGCCTTGCCATCACTTCATCCGCAGGGAACTCGTGATATTTGGTGCCGGGCGCCTGGTTGTTTCTTCTCCCGGACCCATTTCTACACGAAGGTTCCGCACAGTAAACCATCATAGAATTTAAATCATCAGCAATCAGAAATCAAAGCAAAATGTTATCAATCACCAACTGATGCCCCATGAGCACCACGCAACAATCCACGATGCCTATGAATAATAAATATATCCGCGGACCGCGGCGGCCCTTAATTCAACTTTCAAATGTCCCGAAAACCAATATACCTTGCCAAAAACATTCGACGTGGTTTGATCTAGTGCATTATACATTTTCATAAACAAGGTAAAAATGATGTAATTTTGACGTCATAAAACACATCTTACACGTTAGTCTCACAGTCTTATTATTGTTATGACGCAATCAAACTCATGCCAAACTACGACCTCAGCAGAATATTTGCGTCAAGATATGTTTCATCTGCGCAATGTTTGTCGTGATTGAGTGCTTCCATATCTCAAACTCGGACCGTACCTGTTATTTATAGGCATCTTGAAACTCTGCGTCCTCTCCGAGCCCAGAGATCCCTCTACGTCTCCCGGCCCACGCCCTGTCCGACGGGTGGTTGGCGATATGGGCTGCAGAGGTCACCACCGTCCGTGGAGCCATTCAGCCCAGCCAGATGTCTGGCTAGTAGTTGGCGATATGGACTGCAGAGGTCGCCACGGCCTCTCGGCTCGCTGCATTGTGTGCGGCGCTGCTCCGCCTGTGGTGGCCCGTGGTGTAGACATAGGCGGACATAAGCTTATGTCTAGGACAGAGATATAAGCTCTCTCAAGCTCTCCCCCCGACTCCCTACTCTGAGTCGTTGGCATGACAACCCATCTGGGCACTCTGATTGGCTAAGGTTTCCCGCCATACCGGGATCACGGATTATGAAGAATGCTCAGTTGCAATTGTATGCAACTGGCCTCGGGGCACGTCTCCCGAGGTGGATATATATTATATGCTAGTCCATAAGGAGTCGGCACTCTCCGGGCGGCCCTGTATCAACATTGAAGCAAACCACCGCTCCCTCTGGTCAACCACTGGTTCGGAGTACCGCCTTTAGGTGGCAGCACCTCCTTGGCGTTTTAAAGTGGTCGATGTAATCGCTCCTCCCTCTGGGTGAGCACTAATTCTCAGTATGTCCGCTAGGTGGCAGCACCTAGCCTACTTGGTAGGCTGTTGATTTAACTAATTCTCAGTATATCTGCCAGGTGGCAGGACATTTTAGGTAAGAGTAGGTTCTCCATTTAAGCAGCAACCAGTCCGGGCAATTGCTGCCTCCTTTTTCAGCTGTTAGGTGAGAGCACTTCACTGGCTGGTGACTACACCCAGCCTTCTAATCTAACGCTCCTTCTCTTTTCAGTATAAAAGGCACTGATGCTGATACTTTCTCTAATTAGCTAAACTTAAAGGAATTGACGGAAGGGCACCACCAGGAGTGGAGCTTGCGGCTTAATTTGACTCAACACGGGACAACTCACCAGGCCCGGACACCGTAAGGATTGACAGACTGATAGCTCAGACAGACTGATTGTGATTATGTATGGTGAATTTCTAGTTAATCCAACAATAAATATGGCAGTTAGTTGCCTGCTAAGGGTAAGATGTCGCCGGCTGGAGCGGGATCGGCCGACGCGGGAAACGCGGCAATCACAATTTTGTGTTTACACACTCATAATTCAAATTTTTACCTGCCGATTTTCAAAATTTATTGACCAGAAGATTGCTTGTACATTTCTTAGTCTTCACACAAAATCTTAAGCGAATCCAATGTAATCAGCGGTAACGAGCGCGATGTAAAGACGGGACCATCCCGCCCCGGCACAGTCTACAATTCAGGCGGGCGGCGCGCGCGCAACGGCTGGCAGCGGCCGCCGCGCCGCCGCGGCGACAGGATGTTTGACTTTACACCGCTATTAGTAGAAAAGTTGTGAACCGATTTTCTTATTTCTTGCACGAGAAGATCCGCAATTCAATTCTGCACAGGTAGCTGAAATTTCACATCAATATTAGGTTTGCGGCGCGAGTTTTTAGCGAAAAACAGGAGGGGTGGGCGAAATCCGCCCCCCCTTCCACTACGCGTGTTAAAAGGTTCGTTACTCTGTCAACTTTGACCGATTTTTGGAGATTAGGGAAGTAATTTAGCAACACTGACTGGCGCGGGTTCCGTACATAATTGAGTGTCCTACACGCTCATTATTTCATATTAGGGGCGGAACAAATAATGACAAAGTAAGAGACCAAAAACCAAACACGTTCGGCAAAGTCGGCAAAGTCGGCAAAGTCGGCAAAGCCCATTGGCGGTGATCGGCAAATTTCAGTTCCGAAACAAACTGTGTTTGAATAGTTTGACTGAAGAATCCCTCAGCGCATCTGCTAATAGGAATGTCAGCTGCCTTATTCTCAATTATCCTCTCGCCCAACTCACCAATTCAACCAGGTCTCACCGCTCAAGTCATTATTGTGATTATTGGTGACCTGCCACATGCGTACATTAAAAGGCTTCGTTACCCTGTCAACTTTGACCGATTTTTGGAGATTAGGGAAGTAATTTAGCAACTCTGACTGACGCGGGTTCCGTACCTAATTGAGTGTCCTACACGCTCATTATTTCATATTAGGGGCGGAACAAATTATGGCAAAGCTAGAGACCAAAAACCAAACACGTTCGGCAAAGTCGGCAAAGTCGGCAAAGCCCATTGGCGGTGATCGGCAAATTTCAGTTCCGAAACAAACTGTGTTTGAATAGTTTGACTGAAGAATCCCTCAGCGCATCTGCTAATAGGAATGTCAGCTGCCTTATTCTCAATTATCCTCTCGCCCAACTCACCAATTCAACCAGGTCTCACCGCTCAAGTCATCATTGTGATTATTGGTGACCTGCCACATGCGTACATTAAAAGGCTTCGTTACCCTGTCAACTTTGACCGATTTTTGGAGATTAGGGAAGTAATCTAGCAACTCTGACTGACGCGGGTTCCGTACATAATAGAGTTTCTTACACGCTCATTATTTCATCTTAGGGGTCGAACAAATTATGGCAAAGCTAGAGACCAAAAACCAAACACGTTCATGTATCATCGGCAAATTCGGCAAATGCCATTCACGGTGATCGACGAAGCTCAGTTCCGAAACAAACTGTTTTTGATTGGTTTGATTGAAAAATCACTCGGCCCATCTGCTAATTGGAATGTCAGCTGTCTTATTCTCAATTTTCCTCTCACCCAACTCACCAAATCAACAAGGTACCATCGGCAAATTCGGCGAATCGTATTGACTGTGAGACTCCGAAGCTGGTGAGAGGAAAATTACGAATAAGGCAGCCGACACTCATTGAATGATCTGCACCGCATTTCTGTTGTTGAAAATGTCCATCTTTTTGCTGCTGAAAACGCCCCTGCCTGAGCCAAGGGCGCTCACACCGTCCCCGGTCTGCGGTCTGTGTGTCTGTCTGCCTGCCACCGGCACCGCGGGGGGTGGGGTAAGGGGTGAGGGGCGGGACTGTCAGGTCGTCGTCGCGCGGAACTGTCCCACGGCCAGCGCCGAGCATCTAGCCTCGGGCCTGCAGGGCTGCACCAGGCGCGACCAGAGCTCCCGGATGTTCCGGCTCACTGCCGCGCCCCAGCGCGTCAAACGGCTCGTCTAGTCGGGCCACGTGAGCATGAAACCGTCGACTATCGCGGTCGACGGATGCAACGGATTACAGCTCGTCGCCGCGGCTGTCCGCAGGCAGCCCGAGCCCGGCCAATTTTGTTTTGCCTTTGTGTGTATGATTGATTAATATTTGTTTTGTTTTTTTATTTTTGGGGTGGGGGAAAAAGGAGGGGTGGGGGCACACGAGGGATCAGAATCCGATCGCTCTGGCAGGGGCGAAGGTAGCTCAGAGACATACAGGGGCTTGTATGCTCCGCTGGTTGTAGTGTACCGATGTAAGAACAAATACAACTGCACAAGTTGAGAAATACTTAATGACGAAAAGTATGAATGAAAGAAGCTAATGTCAGCGCGTTTTCTCTGTTGTGTATACCCAGTTGTCTGCCTCTGGCGACGGCCCTGCAAGTGCCAAGGGCGACCACACATTCCAGTTTGTCAGCGCAGCGCTGGTTAAGAGGCAGAGGGAGATGAGATGGGGAGAGAGAGAGAGAGAGAGAGAGAGAGAGAGAGAGAGAGAGAGAGAGAGAGAGAGAGAGAGAGAGAGAGAGAGAGAGAGAGAGATTCTCAAGCGCTTCATGATGTTTGAGTTTAAGTCCCGGAATAAGTGGCCACCGACTGTAGTTCTGTCCAGTTACTTAGTAACTATTACTAACACTTACTTAACTTGACTATTATGTTCTTTAGTATTTACCAGAGGCCACGCGCTATTTGCTTGTCCTCTATCCATGTGTTGGCACATTTTTATAGCGCCATACGTGACAAATTTGATTGGAATTCAATGTCATTACCACTTCCTACTTTCATTCTCTTATTTTCTACCACCATCCCAGCCGCTCTGTGGTAAAGACCACACCCTACACTTGGGCTCGGCCTGGTCAACAAACGACTCACAATATGGGCGGACAGTGGAAAATAGGAAGGATGACTGATGGCCCGTCCGTGTGCTCAAATAGCGATAGCCGCGCTCCGCCTGGTCGGAGCTGTGGTGCGGTTCTCAGAGGGGACACCCATCCGATTGTGTGAATAGTGGGCGGCGACCTGTCACATACGCACACAACAATGTGTACACACTCAAAAGCGCGTGTGAGATCAAGGTCCGGTTAAACAAAAACAAAACAGGGGTTCACTTTCTCTAGAACTCGATACGCCCAGAGAGGGAATGTTGGTCAATTTCGTCCGGATTTGTCTTATGCAAATGTCCTTTCCTGATATCTCTCATTAAAATGTTCCCGTCCCGTTAGTTTTCACGGAAATGTCACCAAGTGCTGACGGCAACCAACTGCCACCCTTTGGTCATTTTCGTCCGGATTTGTCTTATGAAAAGTCCTCTCCCGAGTTGTCTTATGAAAACAGCGGAGTGTCGGGTGCCGACCCATCCTGGGCGGGTGGACCGACGCCGTCAACGCCTGCATGTGACGGAGCGCCGTCACGGTCACCCCTAACCGGGGGGACGGCCGCCGAACTGATATCACCGCCGGTAGCGTGTCAGGTGTCATTGTGCGCGCCCGGCTCGCCAGGCAGGCAGTGCGCCCACTCGAGGAGGGAGGGGATGGCCGGGACGCCGACTTCAGGCCCCATCGTCCCCCGGCGGCAGACAATCATCATCATCAGCATGTATTGCGAACAAAACAAGTCTCAAACAGGATATGCAGTGCGGTGCAAAAGCTTTGCGTGCTTATATCGAGGCACCTCTCCCGTCCTCTTAGACACCTATCAATTTCTGAACATTACTGGAATGTGTTGGCGTCCCACGAATTTCCCGTACTTGTACGTATTCCCACGTGTCAGAGACCGGTATATTTTCTTCGATTTAAGTGTTAGTATTTTTTGTAATATATGTATGTAGTATTTTTCATCGATAGGGGATTCGCTTGGAAAGGTTCTAGATCTAGATACAAACGTTTTCATCAACTGGTTTCCATTTTCATTATAGGATATGGAAACATAAGGCAAAGCTGGCATTACATAGAAAGACAAAACGTTTACATCGGAGCACACAATACGCCTGGTCCTTCCCTGTACCATCCCACTCTGCAGCTCCCTCCCCCCCCCCCCCAACCCCAACAGTGGGAAGGTCAGGGTTCACTGGCTCGGTGTCAGGTGCCGGTGGCCGTCCGCCGCCGCCGGGAGGGTCAGAGGGAGAAGGGGGAGGGTACAGCGGGGGAGGGTGCCGGCCGGCTCGGGCGCGGCGGCCGTCACGCCGTCGCCTGGTCCCCGGGCTGGACGCGCGGGGAGAGCCAGAGAGGGGGCTGCCGAGGCGTACATACCTCTATCTTTGGGGTGCTCGGAAACTTCAAGACCTGAAGAATGACTTCGTGCAATCAACTTGATGAATTTGGACATTAATATATCCTAAAAGCACTGGACGACTAGAATGATGCAGTCTGGACGAGCAGCGGGCCGTGTGCAGCTGTGACTGCGCCAGCCGCCCTCCCCCCCCCCAGCGCCCCCTCCTCTACCTCAATTTCCCCGACCCCTCCACCTGCACTGGCGGTCCGACAGCCCGAGACGCCCGGCCGTAGGGAGACGGCGCGGCGGCCTATAATTTCTATAAAAAGTGTTACAATTATTATATCAAGGAAATAACTCCAACAGATGAAAGCCAGTTTGGTGTTTTTTTTTGCGGTTTGTTTTCTTCGCTTTCAAAAGTGTAGCCATACGAATAAAGACGTGCGAGCAATAAACTACATTTACAATTCAATTCCACAACACCCATGCATTCCACTGATCAACAGGAGGTCGTGTTACACTACCACACGGAGATCACGCAACAGAATCACAATCGGCAGACGACTTAAACAACTATCAAAGACACTTGACATCACACTTCCAAGGTCACACCCTGCACCACCCCTTCCAGCCTACTGGGCTGACACAGCACCCACCACCCACACCCTCATAGATCAAAGCAAACACACACTCACAGACACAGAAATACAGCAAAGTTTCCTCGAATACATACACCATCACAAACCGACCAACATCTTTTTCACTGACGGCTCAAAGCACAACGACAGAACAGCCGCAGCAACCATTCTTCACCGACACCAAGCACAACCGACAATCACATTCAGGGCCCGCCTCCCAGACCACACATCTGTATACACAGCAGAGCTATACGCCATCTACACAGCATACACCACAATCCAAGAACATCAACTAACAAACAGCATCATCGCAACAGACTCCAAGTCTGCGGTGACCGCTATCAGACACACCACTACGACCCGAACACACCCCATAATCCACCACATTCTATACACGCAACACCAACTTGACCCGGAACAACAGCCTACCATTATCTGGATCCCCGGGCACTGCGGCATCCCCGGCAATACGCAAGCAGACGCACACGCCAAACATGCACTTCAGCAACCACAACCGATCCACATCCCACTCTCACTAAATGACTTTACGCCCATTATCTCAGCCCAACTACACAAACACTACCAGTCAATATGGCACAACACACGAACCGCACTACAAACCATTCAACCACGCATAGAACACTGGCACACCAAGAACATGAACTCACGCAAAAACGAGAGGGCTATCACACGACTTCGCATCGGACACACCACTATCACACACAACTACATCATCACAAGAAGCCCGAGACCAAAATGCAACACCTGCAACACTTTCATCACTGTCAAACATCTGCTACTCACATGCCCACAATACCAACACCACAGGACAAACATACAAACATACTGCAGAGACGCCAACATCCCACTAACACTCACAACACTGCTCGGGGACTTACACCCCGAGCTAACAACACTACTCATCCACTACATACACAACACTGGGCTGATAAATGACCTGTAAATCTCCTCCCCTAGAGCCAAGGACAAAAAAGCCAAAAAAGCCAAAAAAAAGAGCCAAAAAAAAGAAAAAAAAGAACATTCAAAACAATGACAATCAAAATAAAAGACCCCAGAATGGCAAAATGGCAAAAAAAAAAGAGACAAAAGCACAAAAAAGAGAAGGGGCAATCCGGCTACCCGGGAGGAGATAGCTAGGTACCCTGACCCACCCCTCACCCCACCCTTACGAGCCAAAGAAGACAACGGACACTGCAAAACAACGGACGGACCAACAACGAAGACGGACAACAGAACCGGGCCCAAATACAGGACGCTGTGGTGGCCCGTAAGCCAAAATACCAGAACCAGAACCAATTCGAAATATGTTGTGGAGGCCGGCAGGAAATTTAGAGCTTTAAAATCGAATGAAGCTCCATCAATAACTGTAACTATAGGATGTTATGGACAATTTCAACACAGGGAAGCGTTGCACACCTGTCCAAGGCAAGAAATGATCAGTAATGAGTCCGGAGGACACTTGGAATGACACGATATTTGATAAATTTTGGTTAGAAATTAAGGCGGGCTGGAGTGAGACAATGAACGCCCAGCGGCGGTACCTATATAGCAGTGCTATTTAGGCTCTGGACGGCGCTAAAGACGGAACTGGAAGGTGATGTCCGGCTGATGGATAGCCAGTACATACATGCAACAGGACGGAGGAACCGCTAAAACGGCCGCCACACCCCGTGACTCGCTGCGACACGCTTCGGGGAGCGGCTGCCGTCAGTAGACAGTTGTGAGCAGGAATAAAGTACGGAACAGAGAATAGTAGCACAGCTTTCAGTCGTATTCAGGAAGGATTACGCATAGTTTTTATGTTCACGGTCCAGTCTGCCCCATGTCATAAGGAATTGAGTGCCGTTAAATGCGGTAAATGCCTTTGACCGGTAATAAAACGTACAACATGGACACTTACAAATATCCTTTACATTCTAGCATATACGGTCACTGAATGTGCAGGTCAAGCATATCCAAATTGAATAACTTATTTAGCGAACTTCAACAGATAGCAGCAGCCTATAAATCTGATCACGTAGCCCAGGCTACACAAAGCGTTATCATTGGACACACATACCCAACAACCCGCACCGACAAACAGAACACCTTACCTTTCTGCCGCGGAAGTTCTTCGGGCACTGTGAAGAACTTTACAGCGTCAAACATTATAAAAATGATGGTAAATGGGTATTAGCCAATCAGTTAGCCAGGGCGAGGCAGATGCTCCGCCCCTCCCCTTTACTACACGGTGAGTCGCGACAGGTGTCTGTCCCCAGGCGGCCAATCAGGAGCCAGATGCGGCACAGGCTCCACCCCCGCACGACATCCATTGGTCCATAACGGTGCTAATACGTGACACAACGGTACCCACGGGCCAACATCTGATCCGCGCTATGTGTCGCTGATTTGTTAGGTGCATGTGCCTGTTGTTTAAGTCTATAGATGAAGTAACCGACATGACCAGGGCAACCGATTTCATAAAGCATGACACAGGTTGCGAAATAACTAAACTGTATGGAAAATAACGGCCATGCGTAACATTAGAAACTTTTTGCCTTGTCACTCAGCCAAGGTTCCTTGGCTTTCAACAATTTGTGACATGCTGACGGATTATCATTGTTGACAATCCCTTAGGCCAATGACGTTTTTTTTTTTTTGTTTAATTTATCAAGCACACCTACCTAATCATTGATAGCCGTTTTCATGACGGGTTCCTAGGATGTATCAACATTTTACAAATCAAGTTATGTGAGGGATGAAAATGCCCTTGTAGCAGCCGCGTGTGCGGTTGTAGCGTATTGCAGAATCACGGTACACATTCACGGCTATTTTGAAAAGGCTATGAATTGTCTTTACAGTGGAGGTAGACAGATGCTGCGCAGAATGCCTCATTGTGATTCAAAACGTTGTCACTTAGTTGCTTTTACTGTCTTAGCATCTTGCATCTATAACGATCTTTTTAATATATTTGAAATAGAAATATGCCATAGAACTTGTCAGTTATCTTGCACGCAGTACTCAGCTGTTTCCGACAGTTTAACTCTCGCCCGCACATGCCATTTTCCCATCCTAGAACGCACATGGGGGGGGGGGGGGGCGGGGGTGGTTGCCATCCCCCCACCCCCTGCGCCATTTCGTTCCTGTTGGAGATAGAGCTTAGCGGTAAAGACCAAAAAGATTCTTTGGGAAGAGACATATCCAATGATACCAAGTTTTACCTTCTCAGGTCAGTCATTGACCTTCCAGGTCAGGTCAAACTAAAAAATGTTGCTGTTTTGGGCCACCGTTGGATATCAAGTGCGCTGCTTATCATTTACCGATTACGAGCCGTTTTCTGGTGCCAAGCCAGCTAGAACCTCTTTGTCACACTATACGACCAGGTTTTTGCTGTTGAGGTCATTTCAGGTCAAGTTAGGTCAAGGTCAATTATATGTGTTTGCATGTCTGTGTGTGTCTGTGAGTATACTGATGTGTGCACCGATTGTTTATGTGTCCATATTACATGAAATCATGAACTGAGAAGCTTTTACCAAACATGCAGTCAAAAAACTTCATAAAAGTAAATTCCGCTTGCCTAAAACGCAATTATCTTAGATGACCTAGGTTGACCTTGACCCTGGCCTTGACATCTGTACATCGTCGAACAACATGCTCCATGATAGGTGGGAGGTAAGACTGGCAAAAAAGGCCGAAATTAAGGTGTCAAAAGCTCACAAGGCCCATAGCCAACGCAAGATCTAGAGAATTGGCCATTTGGGTCATGACATGACCTGAAAAACAAGGTCATATCTCCGAAACCAAAAATCACAGAAACTTGAAATTTTCAGTGGACATCAAGAAAGAATAGAGGAGCAGCTATACGAAAAATCAGCCCTCTAACTCTAAAAATGTTGAGTGCAGGGCAGAAAGAGTACCTGGGGGGTTGCAACCCCCCCCCCCCATGTGCGGGCGAGGGTTTATGTTTGTTACTTCACCAGCTGTATAAGTAAAGTCATAGATGCTACCCATACAGATAACGAAGTGACAAGCAAGTCCCTCTGACATGGCGGACCAGACGGTAATCCTGGGAGCCGCCGCGCTGTCTGAATTCCAATGACGCCGACCGTCGGCTGGTGTGACCGGTCTGGCACAGCGGGGTGCCGACCCATCGGCCGGGCGTGGATCGACGCCGTCAACGCCTGGATGACGGAGCGCCGTCATGGTCAGCCCCAACCGGGGGGTCGGCCGCAGAACTGATATCACCCCCGGTAGCGTGTCATTGTGTACGCCCGGCTCGCCGCCAGGTAACCCCGTCCCGACCACCCACGGTCCATCGTGAGAGGAGGGAGAGAATGGTCAGGGCGGCGACTTCAAGCCCCATCGTTACCTGGCGGCAGACATCTGTCAATTTTTCACCACCCACGGTCCATCGTGAGAGGAGGGAGAGAATGGTCAGGGCCGCGACTTCAGGCCCCATCGTTACCTGGCGGCAGACATCTATCAATCAATTTCTCATCAGGAATGGAATGTGATTGCGTCCCACGGATTTGCCGTACTTGTATATATGAGGAAAACCCAGCATCGCCCTCCCGTCTGAGACTGGGTTTCCGGTGCAGGTTCGCACGGTACCGGAGGTAGGCTGTTCGCACGGTAGGCTGTCAGCTTGATTTAAAATTCAGTATTTAATGGACAGGTTTTGCGCAAATGTTTCATTGTTTCAAATGCATTCACTCATGCAAAATTATTGTTTCAGCATTTTATACCACTGAATTTGTCGTATATATTCTAAATAAAGATATTGCACAATGCTTATCAGCTCCCTTGGACAAATATACAGGGTGGGGGGCATCGGATATAAATGTCAAATGGATTTCAACAACCGGCGGCGTGGCACGCGCCAGTCAGCTGAGCCGCCCCCAAATTGTCACACGAACCAATTGGCCGGCTGCATGGACATGGGAATCCTGCAGGGGACTTGCACAGAATCCTGCAGGGAACCTGCAGAGAATCCTGCAGGGGACTTACCAAGACGCCGCATAAAATCCTGAGCGATACAAAGACAAATGTCTGGCATATATTATACAACATGTTTTGTGCAATCACATACTTTTTTAATTTAGTCTTCCCGGCATGCCTAAGGCAACCGCCACACACAGAAAAATATTGACACCGTTAGCGGTGTAATTGCACAGTACATATCTGAGCACTTGAGGAAAGTTAATTTAGTCCCTTCCCCGCTTAAAATACTCGCGCTTCTAAATGAACACCAGGAAGAAGGTAATAGAACACTGTTAGGAGGGTTGGGTGTTTTGCTACATGTAGTAAAACACCCAACCCTCCTAACAGTGTTCTATTACCTTCTTCCTGGTGTTCATTTAGAAGCGCGAGTAATTTAAGCGGGGAAGGGACTAAATTAACTTTCCTGAAGTGCTCAGATATGTACTGTGCAATTACGCCGCTAACGGTGTCAATATTTTTCTGTGTGCAGGGAAGGGGCAATCACAGACTTTTTTCCTCCCGGCAAGCCAAGTGGCTATAGCCGGGGGAGGGGGAAAGTTACTAGCTGACAATTGGCCCGGTCTTCCGTTTACGTTACGTTAATGCCGGCTATTTAATTCCGGCCCAGGAACTAAGACAAAGGCAAAAGGCTACGTTAAACCGGCTCATGTGGCGTCCGGTGGGTTGCAAAGCAAAGGGAAGGCCGAAAGGTGCCTGATGGGCGAGACAATAAATTTGGTTACTTACATAGACCTTGATGCTGAGACTTGCTGCTGATTTGTGTGCTGTTGTTTGGAGTATGTTGTTGTGGGGTGAACTTTACCAGGAAAAGTCCTAACTAGAAAAAACCTGGTGCCTAACGAAGAGGGCAAAAACCTGTGCTTTCAGCCAAAGTACACAGTAAAAAGCCCTTTCTTTAATTACGTTACGTTATATCACTAGGAGTGGCATTGTATGTGGATTTGCACGCAAGAGGTGCACGCAAGATGTACCATTCCGCAACTAGGAGGAAGATGTATTCACTGAGCAGGCTTTGTGTGACGTTTAAAAAACTATGAAATGATTGTTTACTTCAGACCTGACGATGTGCTATGCACGAAACAGTTGTCTCATTTTCTTGGCCCTATTTTCAATACAATTATTAGCATGAGGCTTAGGGTTTTCATTGCATTTATAATAACGTGATATTCCAACGATGACCACAAACAGCAACACGCTTTAGTTTGACCTGACCTGGAAGGTCAATGACTGACCAAATGAGGTAAAATTGGATATCATTGGATTCGTCTCTTGTCCCCAAAATATGATGGTCATGTTGGGTTCTAGGTTGGGAAAATGGCATGTGCTGGCGAGGGTCAACATACCCTAAAACTCGACGACTAGAGAGATGCAGTCTGGACGAGCAGCGGGCCGTGTGCAGCTGTGACTGCGCCAGCAGCCCTTTCCCACCCCCAGCGCCCGCCCCCAATCTACCTCAATTTCCCCGACCCCTCCACCTGCACTGGAGGTCCGACAGCCCGAGACGCCCGGCCGTAGGGAGACGGCGCGGCGCCCGACTGGAAAAATGCCTCCACTACGCTGAAGTTCTCGGCGGAGGTGATGCGCCGAAATTTCGGCGCAAGGGTTTACGCGGCGAAATTATTTTACCAAGCCATGCTTCATGCGCCGAAAATTTTCAAGGCTTACTGATGGTTGCAGGCTGTACTTTTAGCCACGCACTTCTCGGCGAGGGGGGGGGGGGAGCTGGCGTGTGTGTGTGGCTGTCTTCCAGTGACTACTGTCTACAGACGGTTGTTGGCACGGTCGACGGGATCGGGCAGACAATAGACATCAGCAGGCCATGCGGGAGTCCGGGACCGAGCACCAGCGTTCGCTATCACAAAATCTCCTGACTCACAAACTCACTGGCATGTTCCATAAGGTAACCTTTATTTTGTTGCCCGGCTCTGATCAGCAGTAGTGCCCAGCCGGCGACTGACGCCTGACTTCAACAGGCGTGGTGCAAGCACGGCCGATGGGATCGGGCAGATACCAGGCCACGCGGGACCGATTGCCAGCGTCCGCTCACAAACCACACGCCGGAAATACAGGAATCACAACGGTCAATACGCACACGATAGCATACGTTATCTGAACTAGGGAATCCGACAATCCATAACCTCACTCTCGATCGGTGAACTGTTCCCGCCATCGGAGAGTCACAATCAGGTTCACTGAACATGTCAACTTAAATTCCCTGAGACGAACACGAGACAAGATAAGTGAGCGGCGGCCAGGGCCGAGACCCGTCCCCCATCCCCAATTCCGGCTGGGTCGGGCCGGGCGCGGAACGGGGACAAACGTGAGGACAGCGGAGGCGATCGGCTGGGTCGGAGGGGGTGGGGCGGGGAGGGGGTCCGTGCCGGAGCACATGGTCCGACGGACCGTCACGCCGTCCGGGCGGCGAGTGGCAGGCATACAGATAGTCATATTATCGCTTCCGAGGACGGCACACAAAGGAACAGATGGGTGAAGACGGTAATCGACGACCAGCATAAAACAACCGTTGTTTACAAGTCTGTGATTAGGTAGATTCGACGCGAAGGGTGGTCGATCGCGAATTAAATGCTGACAGAGAGAGAATCTCGAAAAACTCGGCCGACATAGCTTGAAGCGGTAGGCCACGACAACCCAAGGATTGATTGATCGCTAATAGTGGGCAACGACTTGTCACGTAAACAAACCATGTGTTTTCGTAAACATACATCGATATGTGGTAACATACGTAGTAAACATTTCTACATATCTACGTAGTTAACATACGTAGATATGTGTATTGTGTACATAAAAATACCATAAACATAAACATACCGTAAACATACCATACACACCCAAAAGCGCGTCTGAGAGCAAGGTCCTTTTTCATAAAAACGGTAACACTTTCCAGAACCCAACACCTACGGAGAGAGAGAGAGAGAGAGAGAGAGAGAGAGAGAGAGAGAGAGAGAGAGAGAGAGAGAGAGAGAGAGAGAGGAGAGTCAAAGAGACAAAGAGAGAGAGAGAGAGAGAGAGAGAGAAATAGGGAGAGAAAGAGGGAGACCTGAGTCTCTTGATTTGTTGAAAAGAAAGAGATGCTTTAGTTGAACACTGTTTCGGCGCCAAAACTTAGCGCTCGGTGTCAGGCGGGCGGCTGAGCGGCGACCCGCAGTCTTATGTTTAACTTGATGTTAGCTAGCGTTGTTGATCTAAGAAATGCTTCGTTTTCACAGGACGTCTAGCCAAGACAGTTGGCTTTGAAATTTTTGATACAGCGACTTAATATTGTGCAGGATTCTGACGTACCCTAGTGAAAACATCCTGCAGGGTTGTCCTGTAGGACAATTCCTGCAGGATTTTGTAAGAAATTGTTACCAGGATGTTGCACAGAATCCTGCAGGGGGCTGCACAGAATCTTGCAAGGGACCTGCACAGGATCCTCCAGGGGACATGCACAGAATCCTGCAGGGGACCTGCACAGAATCCTGAAGGGGACCTGTACAGAATCCTGCAGGGGACCTGCAGAGAATCCTGCAGGGAACCTGCACAGAATCCTGCAGGTGGCCTGCACAAAATCCTGCAGGGGCCGGCACAGAATCTTGCAGGGGGCCTGCACAGAATCCTGCAGGGGGCCTGCACAGAATACTTCATGGTGCCTGCATTATTCTTGCAGGGGCCTTGCTAAAACGCCGCAGAAAATCCTGAACGATGCAAAGACAAATGTCTGGCATTTCCTTGTATTAACAAAATGTTCTGTGCACTAACAGACAGTACACTTCCAGGTTCTAGTTTCACGTTGCACATTTTAGGCCGCTGCCTGGCGTGCGTCGACCGAACGCTTCGCCTTGTTGAGATCATTTATTTTCGCGGCGATAGTGCGCCTCACTTCGCTCCTCTTGAGGCCCGTATTCGTTTCCAGAAAGTCTAGGGAAAGAACATATTTGTATAAGAATCGTTTTTTCATAGCTTTGGAATCAAGTTCTGTAGTGAGGTTCAATGCAATGCCATTAAATCACAAAAAATGGTAGGTGTATGGGATTATTTACTTCATTTACCAAAAGGATCACCTTCCACCGCGTCTTCGGACGGTCGGCGCTACGACTATGAAATGGGAAAGCTAAGAATGAGATACCATCATCACTGAGACTGGCAAATAGTGCGGGGACAATACTTATTACTCACCGATAAGGTCGTGCAGCTTATCCTGGTCCAGTGCCGGTCTAACATCAAGACCTGTCTGCCGGTATTTGTTTCCGTTACTCGGACGGCCCGTCATCGAAGACGCCCGAAGCACCGGTGTGGTAAAAACCACCATCAGGAGCTCCCGGGCCGCTTTTTTGGGGTTGCTCCACGTGATCTTGTTCATAGTGGCGGCGGGCACTTTAGTCGCTGGTCCAATAGACACCTGCGTAAAATGTAAGTTCACTCAGAAATAGCTGGCACTGGCTATAACCAGCTGGCAATTAGTCGTATCATTGTAAACAATGGTCGTTCAGAGTATATGTAATTTAGTGATGGTATGACACTCTGTAAACGAATAATATTTCCACCTTTTAAACAAACAACACAAAGTTCGTCTTAAACATATAGAAATGCGTTACCATTTCGGGGCCATCACGCCGCAAAGGTTGGTCCGGGCGGTTGGACGGGACCGAGCTCGACGCCGCTGCGTCCTGAGCTGGCGTCACCACTGCGCTTCTGCACATATCAGAAGAATCCGCCTGCTGAAGGATAATCTATTACATATTAAGATGTCATGCAAAAATGCCACTGAATCTTGTTGGTCTTCCTTTGCATTCAGCTACACCCCATACACGTGAGCAGACACCTTTATTTGAAGGCTGGCTTCTCGTAGTTCCTCAACGATTTACAAAGAATACTAAAGAAACTTTAACATTTATCCGATACAGGTAACAGGATGCTACCAAGTACCAACCTTAAATTTGTATGTAAATAGTTTTTTTATCCCCTCATCGCACAGGAATAATCACAAAAAATGGTACGGAACCTTCCCAGCTGATCTCATGGGGCACTCTTATAATGCTCCCAGCTGATCCCATGGGGCTATGAAATCTAAGGGCTAGTAGTTAGGGCTTTTATTTAGTAAAGACTTTGTAATTGCTCAATCCCTAATCCGGCAAACTAACCCTGGTCGCCAAAAAGGTCCTGTTTTCCTCCAGCCAGATGACTGCGTCCTCCAGGCGCCGCACAACTTCATCGATTTCTGGAAGCATCGTCGAAAGCAGATATCAGATAGCTGTACATTTTTATTAAGGATGCTTTAGTGACCAAATCCTCAATCGAATCTGAATCAAATGACAAAATAGCGAAATTCCGGCATACTCCATCATTGCCAACCGATACCAGCAGGCGTCACATTTGCGATTGCATCGTAATTGCGAAGCCTGCTCAACAGGACAGCACATTAGATTTAAGCTGAGCATGCTTCATGAACTTACTGGTGCCACTGGCCATGACCTCCTGCACCCTGGTAAGCTGTTTTCGCAAACTATCCACATCGTGCTGCAGCCCCTCGATCGTCTCCTCCTTTTCTTGGCATCCAGCACACTCCTGTAAAAATGTAGTGCTTTGCTGAGCTCACAAACATTAACCCGGCAGGCGGTGGGCCTCCCAGCCACCTTCCGCGCGGTGGGGGGATTTTTTGCCCCCCCCCCCGTATCTCCGAAACTACTGGACGGATCGGGAAAATTCAATCGGCGTTCGATAGCCCTTTCAAATTTGTCGAAGGAAACCAAAATTCATTGACCTCGGGGTCATTGATGACGTCACAGGTCAGGTCAAAGATAAAATGTTTCACCGTTCACGGGGCTTCTAGGGAAAGCGCTATAACACCGAGTAAAACGCATTTTGTCGAGAATCAGCGATAAGGCGTCAGTTGTCTAGTACAATGTTGCTATTAAAGGTCACTGGTCATACCATGTCAGGTCACAGGTCAGGTCACCAAAGGTCACCAAGGTCACCACATGAACCCAACTTTACTAAGGTTGTGCGATGCATGTTTTATGGCCAGTTTTTCATTTCCAACTCAATGGTGTTGGTTATAAGACCATCAGGTACGGTTTAGGTCACTTTCTGGTGGAGGTCAGGTCAAGGTCAGGTCAAAAAAAGTCAAATTTCAAAGTTGACCTTTGAATTTTGAGTTGACCGCCGCTCCACCAAAGGAGTGGAGCGGCGCGGACACACATGCAGCGGAATGAACGTGTGCAGGAGAAGTTTCTGGTTTGGCTCTGTGCCCGCTCCCATGTACGCGGAGTGTCGTTTGTTTACCGTGACCTCACTGAACACTTTAAGGTGAACACCCTAGCTGCCCGACACGAGCAGCACGACATTATGTTTCTCCGAAACATTCATCGAGGCAAAATATGTTCGTCATTTCTTCTGGAAAAGTTTCCCATACACGTGCCGCCCCGGACACTGCGTACTAGAGATGTCAATCGGATACCAACTTTTTGGTATACCGATACCAAACTCGGTATTTGGTATTTCAATCCTAATATGTTTGGTATTTTGTTGGTATCATGCACCCTCGCTTATGTTTAAGAGGCTAAGAAATCGGTAAAAAGTTGGTATTTTCCTCATGTTCCCAAGCTGGTTTGGTTTCGGTATTTCTCAACGGTTTTGGTTGGTATTTGGTTTGGTATCGGTATTCCGATTTTCCGTAATTGACATCACTACTGCGTACACAGTCACTGTTCGCTGTCTCGTTTGCAAGGGTAAACACTGTTCGCTCATGTTCATTCAACCGCATACCGAATGTGTGCAACGCATTCTTGGAGGCGAACAGGGATGTGGACATCTGGGAGATTAGCATGGCAGAGTTCAGGTCAAGAGTGAAACGGTATGTGAGTGAGAGACACAGATAGGTAGGTGTAACTGTTCGGTTGTTGCTGGAAACAAATGTTTCTAGTCTGTTTTGTTTTTACTGTGCTCGTTTTTACTGTGCTTGTTTAGTGTGTATCAATGTTTTATTTGTTGACTTCATCTGTCATTGGGGTAACGCCCGTTGGTGATAAAAGAATAAATGAAATGAAATGAAAATGAAAGTTGATATTTTTGCATAAAATGGGTATCGATTCGATGCAGCTCATCACGGGGAGTCTAATGGTGCTCATTTTTTTGGCGCTACGAGGTCTAGAATTGCTAATAATTGAATTTTAAAATTTGACGTCTTCAATTTTGAAGTTTTTTCGCTATAACTTGGCCAAAAAAAAGAGGTATTGATATCAAATTTAGTATGTAGATAGGAGGTGGTAGGGACTATCACATATATTCCGTTTTTTCGAAATTACAAAAAAAAAACTTTTTTGATTTTTTTGGCTATTATATTCAATTTTTATTTTTATTTTTGGAGGTCAAAATCCAAAAAATTCGAAAAACCGTAATGGCAATTTTTTAGCCCCCCTCTTGATTCCACACATTTTATGTCTGAAACATTTTTCTGTATCTCTTAAGCTGTAGGCCTGACAGCTTTTCCGGCGAAACCTTTTTTTGGGTCGAAAATGACAAAAATGACGTCACTCTGACGTCATTAGTGGTCAACCTATCATAGCCTTTGAAAAAAAAAAAATTGGTCACCATGTGCGCTAGCTACTCCCGGGAGGGTACTGAAAGTTTGGTGACGATCGGCGCAGCGGTTCTCGAGATATATCGAAAAAACTAAAGGGGGGCAAAAAATGCCCCCCCCCCACCGCCTGGAAGGTTAATAGGCAAAGAACTAGCGAGCAATTAGAATCAATGAGAGGAAAGTCTACCGAAAGCATTATAAGAGTGCTCGTTTACCAGCAGTTACTTTGTAGAAATTCAAATCAAGGTGCAGAAGCACTTCTAGCATAACATCTGGCCATGTTGCATGTATTTACAAGGTCAATTGGACGTAAGTGCACTGCAAACATTTCAATGTCTAGAACAGATGTGCATCAACATGTTTGAATGCTGGACAAAGGACCTGGCGCATACATGCATACAGTAATTGAGATTTGTGCCAGTAAATCATCTAATATAAGCATAAAAGAAACACACAGACATAACAAAAATTGACCGACGGTCAAAAGCATTAAGAATATAATATACATATATATGGTTATGTCAATCCCCAACCTAACGCATATTATCACAACTTTGATCTTACCTCCGCACTGTCCTCGACCTCGTCCAGGACGGCCAATGACTGTAGTCTCTTCTGGCGCTTCTGTTGCTGCCTTCTTGATGTCTGCAAATGACATAATTATGCTGCTCAATGCATCTTGATGAGCTGAACACATTGCGACTGTCCAAGCGCTGTACATCTTGTCTGTTATGGAGTTATTAGCAAAACACGTTTCGTAACTTTCGCTGATGTCACATAACCTTACAATAATTTAACAGCAAACCTTGTGATTTCTAGGAAGTCAAGGTTGGTTGCGATTGATTTTATTTTAGGTGAAATTAGCAATCAGATGTGCATTTGCGAAAAATGAGACTTAATATAGCTCCATTGACTGTTCCCCATTCCCGTTCCCCATCGAGTTTGATGTGAAGGTTAGGAAATGGAACTGACCAAAGGTAACAAATTTAAGCAAGCCTAGTTCTCGTCATGACAACAAAGGTTGTTACTGACCATAAAAATAGTAGGGGAGAGTGGGGAAAGATGCCCAGGGTTTTACTATGTCATATATTATTCGAAAATGACGATGGGAAAGCAAAAACTTGGAGTTTCAACGGAAGCCGACATCATTTTTCTCCAAAAATATCACACTTTCGTGCCTGAAATATTATTACTTTTTTTGCTATTAAGCATTTTCCTGAAGAAGTGAAAGGGGGCATCTTACCCCACAGGGTGGGAAAGACGCCCCCTGACGTTGGGAAAGATGCCCCCTGCACTATAAGTGACATAAATGGGCACGTGAATCGCCTGAACGAATCAGTAGTCCCTTCGAGCCTGCAGTAGACACCAAACGTCATCATAAGGGTCCTCAAAAGTAGTCGTAAGGGGCTTCAGAGGTCATCGTTAGGGCCATCATAGTCCAGCGCGGCCAAACAAGCCTCCGTGGTGGCGTTCGGAGACCACTGTGGGGCTCTTATAGGTCTTCATGATGCTTGAGGGCCCTCGAGCACATCGTGGGGACCTCCGATGCCAGTGCGGCCCGTGGGGCCAACGTGGGAGCCCTCAAAGGATGTCGTGAGGGGCCCTGGAGCCAATAATTGGGCCCACAGAGGCCGTCGTGAGGGCTCTCAGAGTCAGATGCCGCCCAAAAAGTCGCTATGTGGGCCGAGAGACCGGCATGGGGAGCAACCGACCGTATTGTACTCTCAATAGTCCCAGATCGGCTTTTGTCTACATCACAAGTATGTAATAAATGATTTGACGGGCTGTTTGAAGGACAGCCTACGGATTTAGGGGGCGTCTTTCCCCATCAGGACAGGGGGCATCTTACCCCAAGGTACCGAAGTAACATTAAATCAGTACAATTTGTTAGCCATAAAACTACACCATTAAACAAACTGTTTGGGACACAGTACACGCATGCTAATGTATCACGACTATAGCAAGGGACGCAAAAGTTATTTACCTTCTTTGATATTTACAATGTTCTGACACCAAAATATTTTTTGAAAGCAGCAAATAAAAAACATGCAGTCATCAGCCAGCCGTTGCCCAACTTAGCTTCGCAATTTTTTGTGCCGTTAACAAGGCAGGCTTCCGCTTTACGCTAAGAACATCAATTTCCAGGTCCGATTCTTTGTTTCGTCGCTAGAGGGGGTGGGGCGTCTTTCCCACCCTGGGCATCTTACCCCACTCTCCCCTAAGAGAAAATAATTGACAATGCAAGTTTTACTTACCCCTGATGTGGTTCCTTGATCATCATTATGCTGCCTTTTCCTCTTGATCGGGTCCTGTGGAGGTGAGGCCTCTCGCTGTCGCCCCTCATGGTCCAGTTGTTTCTTGGCTAGAACATTTTGCTTCCCTGCAAAAATAACCAAGTGGTATGAGCCGTGACATATCTTTCTGACCATTCCACCTTAACCCTCGCCGGCACAGGGGGGGGGGGTTGATGCAACCCCCCTAAGGTTTTTCGCGAACAACTCGCGTACAAAGCGGCCGATCGCGACGAAACTATCAGTACCCTCGCATTGATCAATTTTACACCTACCCTGAAAATTTCGTGACCCTGATCCCAATCACCTTTGACCTGTGACCTCTTTTCTGTGACCATATTTGGCCGAAATCGCGGTTCGGCGCATGTCGGCTCGTATTAGCCGCGCGTTTGCAAGCTTTTAGTGGTTTCAAACGTTCAAACATGTGATTTGATGTTGCTCCCATGCATTAGGGTGGGTGTCAAGGTCAACTGAAGGTCAGGTCAGGTCATTGACCTTTGGTGACCTCGGGTGACCTCGGTTCACTTTTTCGAGTTTTACATGTTTCTGGGCTAGTTTTTGGAGCTGAATTCGAATTTAGCAACCATTTGAACATTTACGAAGTAGTTTTGGTGCCTTCGTAACATGTTACAAAGCTGTCCGAGGCGGTTGACACGTTATACGAATACCCGTCACAACCCCTACCGGTTGACCTGACATGACCTGACCCGACCTGGTCTAAGTGTAGCTGCTAAGGGGTTTTTCGGGGTGCTGATCACGAATATCGTTTAAGTTTTGATCACAGATGATGTCTTTAAGCATTTAGACCAGGTCGGGTCAGGTCAGGTAAAGTCAACCTGTAGGCGTCGTGACGGGTATTCGTAGTACGTGTCAACCGCCTCTGACAGCTTCGTAACATGTTACGAAGGCACCAAAACTACTTCGTAAATGTTCAAATGGTTGCTAAATTCGAATTCAGCTCCAAAAACTAGCCTAGAAACATGTACAGCTCGAAAAAGTGAACCGAGGTCACCCGAGGTCACCAAAGGTCAATGACCTGACCTGACCTTCAGGTGACCTTGACACCCACCTTAATTTATGGAAGCAACAACAAATCACATGTTTGAACGTTTGAAACCACGAAAAGCTTGCAAACGCGCGGCTAATGCGAGCCGACATACGCAGAATCGCGATTCCGGCCAAACATGGTCTCGGAAAAGAGGTCACAGGTCAAAGGTCATTTGGGTCAGGGTCATGAAATTTTCAGGGTAGGTGTAAAATTGATCAATGTGAGGGTACTGAAAGTTTCGTCGCGATCGGCCGCTTTTTACGCGAGTTATTCGCGACAAACCATGGGGGGGGTCCATCCGACCCCCCCTACACATGTGAGGGTTAAAATTGGGTATCATCGGCTTCCTCTCATCACGGGCAACACGTTCGTTTTTTCCGCGAAGCTCTAGCTCGATCAGGGGCCAAACGGCAAGGGGGGGTCCAACCGACCCCCTACACATTAGAAGCTGGCAAACGCCGCACACATGCGAGGGTTAAGTTTCAGCGAAACCGCCCCAGTAATTACCGAGTTATTGAAATGGGAACAAATTTGGCACATCTCCTTTTTGCACTTCGCACGTGCAGTGGGGGTCACTCACATAGATCAAGAGTATCCGACGCAGGTACTTACCAATCTCCACTATGACTGCAGGATGAAATTCTCCAGCCCACTTCACCTCAACTCTGGAGCCAGCAGCCAGAGGACCCCTTCCTCTCACATGCTTCAGTCGGACTACATCCCATTTCACGGGTTCTTCCAGCCACTTGACGTACGCGTGGGTCGCCATCACGATAGTCGGACAAAAAATGAAGCGACTGAAATATAAGACAAACTGCAAACAGCCTTAAACAACTTATCAATGAGATGTAACCCACGCCGCGACTGGCCTCAGCATTCGGTACGGTCCGGTCCTGTCACGTAGGTACCCTGCCCAGTGCCCATAACCCTGGCCGTCCCCTGTCCAATCCCGGCGTCTGCCCACGCGTAATTGCGGTGCTCGGCCCCGGTTCTCAGAGCCTGCCGGCGCGGCGGCGGTTCCCGCGCCGAGCCGCGCCGTCTGGGACCGGCAGAGAGTGACCCCCCCCCCCTCCCCTCCTGCATCAGCGGGACCGTAGGGTTCACTGGCAGATGTCACAGGCACCGGTGGCCGCCCGCCGCGGCCGGGAGGGTCAGAGGGAGGGGGGAGGGTACACCAGGGGAGGGGAGGGAGCGTTCCGACCGGGACCGGGCGCGCGGGGAGAGCCAGACAGGGGAGGTAATCGACCTGATGAATTTAAACACACTTACCCGCACATGGGTAGTATTTTACCAGTCTCACCACAGCAACTTGAACTTTTCATTGAACGCTAAGAAAGGATAGAGAAGCAGCTATACGAAAAATCAGGCCTCTAGCTCTAAAAAAAGCTGAGTGCAAGGCAGAAAAACTACCTGGGGGGGGGGGGGGATGGGGGTGCAACCACACTCCAAGCACGGGCGAGAGTTAAGGTCTTCAGACTTCTGAGCGCCACAAAGATCGGTCAAACAGGTAGGGCACGACAGCCCGCTCTCCGGCTCTCCCCCGCGCGTTCGGTCAGGGGACCATTTGACGCCGGGCCGGCCGCCGCCGCGCCCGAGCCGGCAGGCACCCTCCCCTGCTGTACCCTCCCTCTGCCCCCCCCCCCCCCGACCCTCCCGGCGGCGGCGGACGGCCAGCGGTGCCTGTCGTCTGCCGCCCAGCCAGTGAGCGCTACCGGTCCGGTGGTTGGGGGCGGGGAGGGGATACAGGGTGGGATGGGGAGTCTTCTACTTTGTTGTCACTTGGTACAAATAAATAATAGTGGAGCAGCATATATACTTACGAATTTCCTTTTTAATATTTCATTGCAAGGAGCTACAGGCAATTTCTATTTAACCCTGCACATCGACATAATTTTTTAACGAGTTTAGACATAATTTTGTGAATGTTGTGAATATATCCTGCAGGATTGTCCTGTTAGACAATTCCTGCAGGATTGTGTAAGAAATTGTTACCAGGATCCTGCAGAATCCTGCAGGGGGCCTGCACAGAATCCTGCAGGGGACCTGCACAGAATCCAGCAGGGAACCTGCACAGAATCCTGCAGGGAACCTGCAGAGAATCCTGCAGGGAACCTGCAGAGAATCCTGCAGGGAACCTGCACAGAATCCTGCAGGGGGCCTGCATAGAATCCTGCAGGGGGCCTGCACAGAATCCTGCAGGGGGCCTGTACAGATTCCTGCAGGGGGTCTGCACATAATCCTGCAGGGACCTGCACAGAATCATGTAGGGGGCCTGCACAGAATCATGCAGGGGCTTGCGTTATTCTTGCAGGGGACTTCCTAAGATGCCGCATAAAATCCTGAACGATATATGGGGGGGGGGCGAGGTGGCACCCCCCCCCCCCATGTGCGGGCGAGGGTTAAATATCATGCAGGTTTCCGATGTAGGCTACCAGTCAGTTTCATCTTGCACTTTTTCCTTAACCCGCGCCCTGGTGGGGTCTGTTTATAACGCGACCTGGTGGGGGGGGGGGCTATTTTTTGCCCCCCCCCCCCTCGTATCTCCGAAACTACTGGACGGATCCGCAAAATTCAAACGGCGTTCGAAAGGCCTGTCAAATTTGTCGAAGGAAACCGAATTTCATTGACCTCGGGGTCACCGATGACGTCACAGGTCAGGTCAAAGATGAAATGTTTCACCGTTCACGGGTCTTCTAGGGAATGCGCTATAACACCGAGGAAAACGCATTTTGTCGAGAATCAGCGGTAGGGCGTCAGTTGCCTAGTAGATATGTTGCTATTAGAGGTCACTAGCAATACCAGGTCAGGTCACAGGTCAGGTCACCAAGGGTCACAGGTCAGGTCACATGAGCCCAACTTTACTAAGGTTGTGTGATACATGTTTTATGGCCAATTTTTCATTTCCAACTCAATGGTGTTGGTTATAACACTGTCAGGTACGGCTTAGGTCACTTTCTGGTGAAGTTCAGGTCAAGGTCAGGTCAAGGTCAGGCCAAAAAAGGTCAAATTTTAAAGTTGATATTTTTGCATAAATTGGGTATTGATTCGATGCAGCTCGTCACGGGGAGTCTAATGGTGGTCTTTGTTTTGCGCTACGGGGTCTAGAACTGCTAAAAATTGAGTTTGAAAATTTGACGTCATCAATTTTGAACAGTTTTTTCGCTATAACTTCGCCAAAAAAGGAGGTATCAATCTCAAATTTGGTATGTGGATGGAAGGCGGTAAGGACTATCACATATATTCCGGTTTTTGCGAAATTCAAAAAACTTTTTGGATTTTTCGATTAGTATATTCAAAAAATCTATTTTTTGATTTTTGGGGGTCAAAATCCAAAAATTTCAAAAATCCGAGATAGCAGTTTTGTAGCCCTGTTTAATCTACAGCTTTTATGTCTTTATCATTTTTCTGTATTTGCAAAGCTATAGGCCTGACAGCTCTTCCCGCGAAACCCTTTTTTGGGTCGAAAACGGCAGAACATGACGTCACTCTGACGTCATTTCCGGCCAACCTATCATAGCCTTTGGAAAAATTTTTGGTCACAATGTGTAAAATTGATGTCCGGGAGGGTACTGAAAGTTTGGTGACGATCGGCGCAGCGGTTCTGGAGATATATCGAAAAGTCTGGAGGGGGGGCAAAAAATAGCCCCCCCCCACCAGGGCGCGGGTTAAGCACTTATACGTCACTGATTGCAATCGAGTTAACAGCACGTCTAGCCGCATCAATTTCCTACGCTACTTTGAAAACGATACCTAAGTATCTCGAATCGTTGAGAAGGAAGAGATGTTTAAGTTGAGCTACAGGCAATTTCTATTTAACCCTGCACATCGACATAATTTTTTAACGAGTTTAGACATAATTTTGTGAATGTAGTGAATATATCCTGCAGGATTGTCCTGTAAGACAATTCCTGCAGGATTGTGTAAGAAATTGTTACCAGGATCCTGCAGAATCCTGCAGGGGGCCTGCACAGAATCCTGCAGGGGACCTGCACAGAATCCAGCAGGGAACCTGCACAGAATCCTGCAGGGAACCTGCAGAGAATCCTGCAGGGAACCTGCACAGAATCCTGCAGGGAACCTGCACAGAATCCTGCAGGGGGCCTGCATAGAATCCTGCAGGGGGCCTGCACAGAATCCTGCAGGGGGCCTGTACAGATTCCTGCAGGGGGTCTGCACATAATCCTGCAGGGACCTGCACAGAATCATGTAGGTGGCCTGCACAGAATCATGCAGGGGCTTGCATTATTCTTGCAGGGGACTTCCTAAGATGCCGCATAAATTCCTGAACGATATATGGGGGGGCGAGGTGGCACCCCCCCATGTGCGGGCGAGGGTTAAATATCATGCAGGTTTCCGATGTAGGCTACCAGTCAGTTTCATCATGCACTTTTTCCTTAAGCACTTATACGTCACTGATTGCAATCGAGTTAACGGCACGTCTAGCTGCATCAATTTCCTACGCTACTTTGAAAATGATACCTAAGTATCTTGAATCGTTGAGAAGGGAGAGATGTTTAAGTTGAACACTGTTTCGACGCCAAAACCTAGCGCACGTTGTCAGGCGGGACGGCTAAGCGGCAATCCGCAGACTTTGTTAACTATCGTTGTTGATCTCGGAACACTGGCCGGCCTTGATGCCCCCGGGTAACCTGAGGGCCCATTCGGAAGCAGGTGGCCCCCTCCTGGGAGAAATCCTGGGTACGTGCCTGGTAAGCCGTTTCGACGTGCGCTGTCTTTGTGTTTCATCTCGCACTTTCCCTCACACGCACGTCGAGAGGACCTAAAACACGATAAAAAAAAACAAAGGGTTTACAGTTGTCTTATCAGTCACTGATAACCATGTAGTTAACAGCACATCTTGCTACATCAATTTGCTATGATATTTTGAAAACCACACGTCAATATCTTGCACTGCTAAGCCGAGAGAGATAATTAACCCGCGCCCCACTGGGGTCTGTGTATAACACGCCCTACTGGGGGGGGGGGGGCTATTCATAGCCCCCCCTCCTAACTCCGAAACTACTGGGCTGATCGTCAAAATTCAAACGGCGTCTGATAGCCCCGGAAAAACTGTCGAGCGAAACCTAATTTCATTGACCTCGAGGTCACCGATGACGTCACAGGTCAGGTCAAAGTAAAAATTATTAGCACTTTGGCTTGTTCACATTTTGGGCTCTGGCCGCCGTCTTACAAGTCAGATCAGGCTCATTTTTGGTTTCCACACTCGTGAACAGATGCTCTAGATACCTTGAGGGTACCAAACTTGTACTTTGATTTTCAGGTCAGGGTCAGGTCATCACAGGTCACGAAAATATTATATCATGCGTCGGTCACGTGACACATGTTTTATGGTCCATTTAGGCCATAGATTTCGAATTTGATGTCGTCTGTGTCATTCAAGGTCATTTTGAGTCGAAATTAGCTTAGGTCAGGTCACTTTCAGGTCAAAAAAGGTCAAATTTTGAAGTTGAAATTTTTCAACAAAAAAGGTGTCTATTGGATGCAGTTTGAGCTCAGGAACACGATGGTGCCATTTATATTGGTGTACGATGCCAAATACGTACTGAAAAATTGATTTGAAAAATTAATAATTGTGAATTTTTTGCAATAATGCGTATAACTTGGCCATTTTTGAAGATATTTAGCTAAAACTTGCTAGAGTTAGTCATAATCATGCGTTCTGTCACATATATTCCGGTTTTTTCGAAAAGTCAAAAACTTTTTGAAAAAAAATATAAAAATATAAATTTTGAATATTATTATATAAAAATTTCGAAATTTTCAAAATTTCGAAAATCCGAGATAGCAGTTTGATAGCGCGGTCATGGGATGTGCATTTCACTACTGACAGTGTCAGATCTGCATTACAGGAACTTGATGGCAACTCTGCCATGGGCCCAGACTATATTCATCCATTTCTCCTCACGTCCTGTGCACCAGAGCTCGCGTACCCTGTCAGTGTCATTTTTCAGCGCTGCTTATATGAAGGTGTAGTTCCGTACCTGTGGAAGGTGTCTACTGTTATTCCTTTGTTTAAAAAAGGCAGTAGAAATGACCCCCTTTGTGGGCTTGGGTACCAAGGTTATAATACCTTCCCTCTGAGTGATTGTTATCGTTCCCGTTTTTATACCTTCATTTAGTGATCTAAGCACAAAATATTTTAACTCACGCCAAAAAATCTTGAAAAACTCGTAAGGGAAACCATCTGATCCTGGAGTTCTGTTGTTTTTCAACCCCATCAAAGTCTCTCCTATTTCATTAATCGTCAGGTCCTTTTCTACCATTCTAGATTGCGCATCCGATAGTCTCGGCAGCGGAACGCTTTGTAAATAGTCAGTCATGCTATCCCTTGAGTAGCCCGTGTTTTGCCAATTCTCAACATCTTGCGCTTGCCATGGGCCTTGTGAGCTTTTGACACCTTGATTTCGGCCTTTTTGCCAGTCTTACCTCCCACCTATCATGGAACATGTTGTTCGAAGATGTACAGGTGTCAAGGTCAAGGTCAAGGTCAACCTAGGTCATCTGAGATAATTGCGTTTTAGGCAAGCTGAATTTACTTTTTGTGAAGTTTTCTCACTGCATTTTTGGTAAAAGCTTCTCAGATCATGATTTCATGTAATATGGACACAAAAACAATCGGTGCACACATCAATATACACACAGACACACACAGACATACAAACACATATAATTGACCTTGACCTAACTTGACCTGAAATGACCTCAGCAGCAAAAAACTGGTCGGGTAGTGTGACAAAGAGGTTCTAGCTGGCTTGGCACCAGAAAACGGCATCGTCATCGGTATATGATAAGCAGCGCACTTGATATTCAACGGTGACCCAAAACAGCAACATTTTTTAGTTTGACCTGACCTGGAAGGTCAATGACTGACCTGAGAAGGTAAAACTGGGTATCATTGGATTCGTCTCTTCCCAAAGAATCTTTTTGGTCTTTACCGCTAAGCTCTATCTCCAACAGGAACGAAATGGCGCGGGGGGTGGCAACCATCCCCCCCCATGTGCGTTCTAGGATGGGAAAATGGCATGTGCGGGCGAGGGTTAACCCTCGCATGTGTGCGGCGTTTGCCAGCTTCTAATGTGTAGGGGGGGGGTCGGTTGGACCCCCCCCCTTGCCGTTTGGCCCCTGATCGAGCTAGAGCTTCGCGAAAAAAAAAACGAGCGTGTTGCCCGTGACGAGAGGAAGCCGATGATACCCAATTTTAAGGTCCTAAGTCATTGGTTGACCTTCCAGGTCAGGTCAATGACCCAAAGTCGGGAAAATCGGGACCTGTTAGAAAGTCGTAAAGTGTGGCTGCTAAGGGGTTTTTCGGGGTGCTGATCACGAATATCGTGTTAGTTTTGATCACAGATGATGTCTTGAAGCATTTAGACCAGGTCGGGTCAGGTCAGGTCAGGTCAACCAGTAGGCGTCGTGACGGGTATTCGTAGTACGTGTCAACCGCCTCTGACAGCTTCGTAACATGTTACGAAGTCACCAAAACTGCTTCGAAAATGTTCAAATGGTTGCTAAATTCGAATTCAGCTCCAAAAACCAGCCTAGAAACATGTAAAACTCGAAAAAGTGAACCGAGGTCACCCGAGGTCACCAAAGGTCAATGACCTGACCTGACCTTCAGGTGACCTTGACACACACGGGAGTAACATCAAATCACATGTTTGAACGTTTGAAACCACGAAAAGCTTGCAAACACGCGGCTAGTGCGAGCCGACATACGCGAAATCGCGATTCCGGCCAAACATGGTCTCGGAAAAGAGGTCACAGGTCAAAGGTCATTTGGGTCAGGGTCATGAAATTTTCAGGGTAGGTGTAAAATTGATCAATGCGAGGGTACTGAAAGTTTCGTCGCCATCGGCCGCTTTTTACGCGAGTTATTCGCGAAAAACCATGGGGGGGTCCATCCGACCCCCCCCCCCCCCTACACATGCGAGGGTTAATTTACGAGAATTGACTCGTCTATCCATCTCACTATAATTGTAAGTATCAAGTTCTGGAAGTTCTCATCACTGGATGCCTAACCAGTTTCTTGGAGAGCGAGTCTCTGCTTAACCCCAACCAGTTTGGTTTCACAGCTGGTCGATCTACCATGGACCAGTTGTTGCTAGTGTATAGTGAGGTGTCAAAATGTGTGGACGATGGACGTGTTGTCGATGTCATCCTATTCGATTACAGTAAAGCGTTTGACATGGTGTGCCATGATATTCTTCTTGCTAAACTGCATTGCATTGGCGTCCGAGGTCGTATTCTCGAATGGATCTCGTCATTCTTGTCTGACCGTAAAATGAGAGTGTCTGTCATTGGGTCAATGAGCCGTGAAAGAGATGTCACTAGTGGTGTTCCTCAGGGATCCGTGCTGGGACCGCTGCTTTTCCTTATTTATATCAACTCCATTGCTACTAATTTAAGATGCAACTACAAGATATTTGCTGATGACTTAAAATTATATGCATGTGTCCAACAACATGACCAGCTCCCTGCTGTCCCTGACATCCAATCAGATATCATGTCTGACATATATTTATATACACAAAATGTTTTGTGCAATCGCAGACAGTATACTTCCAGGTTTGCACATTTTAGGCAGCAGCCTCGCCAGCTTCGACCGAACGCCTCGGCTCGTTGAGATCATTTATTTTTGCCGCGATAGTGCGCCTCACTTCGCTCCTCGTGAGTGAGGCCTGTTTTCGTTTCCAGAAAGTCTAGGGAAAGAACAGATATGTGTAAGAATCGTTTTTTCATAACTGTGGAATCAAGTTTTTGTAGCGCGGTCCAATGCAATACCATTAACCCTCGCATGTGTAGGGGGGGGTCGGATGGACCCCCCCATGGTTTTTCGCGAATAACTCGCGTAAAAAGCGGCCGATCGCGACGAAACTTTCAGTACCCTCGCATTGATCAATTTTACACCTAACCTGAAAATTTCATGACCCTGACCCAAACGACCTTTGACCTGTGGCCTCTTTTCCGAGACCATGTTTGGCCGGAATCGCGATTTCGCGTATGTCGGCTCGCACTAGCCGCGTGTTTGCAAGCTTCTCGTGGTTTGAAACGTTCAAACATGTGATTTGATGTAACACATGTGTGTGTCAAGGTCACCTGAAGGTCAGGTCAGGTCATTGACCTTTGGTGACCTCGGGTGACCTCGGGTCACTTTTTCGAGTTTTACATGTTTCTAGGCTAGTTTTTGGAGCTGAATTCGAATTTAGCAACCATTTGAACATTTACGAAGTAGTTTTGGTGACTTCGTAACATGTTACGAAGCTGTCAGAGGCGGTTGACACGTACTACGAATACCCGTCACGACGCCTACTGGTTGACCTGACCTGACCTGACCCGACCTGGTCTAAATGCTTCAAGACATCATCTGTGATCAAAACTAACACGATATTCGTGATCAGCATCCCGAAAAACCCCTTAGCAGCCACACTTTACGACTTTCTAACAGGTCCCGATTTTCCCGACTTTGGGTCATTGACCTGACCTGGAAGGTCAACCAATGACCTAGGACCTTAAAATTGGGTATCATCGGCTTCCTCTCGTCACGGGCAACACGCTCGTTTTTTCCGCGAAGCTCTAGCTCGATCAGGGGCCAAACTGCAAGGGGGGGGGGGTCCAACCGACCCCCCCCCCCCTACACATTAGAAGCTGGCAAACGCCGCACACATGCGAGGGTTAAATCACAACAAATGGTTAATTTAACCCTTGCCGGACCTCTTGATTTTCTTCATGCGATGCGATGGTTATCGGAGGTTTAGCCTTTGTATCGGCACCTCCTTGAGTTCTTAAACTTTAACTTTTACTTTGATCGATGGGTTGCATTGTTATGGTTGGTTTGTGTGGCTAGGATTCTCACTAGCGGACAGGATTGGGTGTTGGGAGGATGAAGGTAGGTCAATTAGGATGGATAAATTTGTTTTACTTCCAGCAGTCTTCTTTTCTTCCACAGCTTAAGCAATACTTCTTTCTTTTCCTCGATATCTTCCTCCTCAAACAGAAACATCCCTAAAATATCCTTTGCATCGGGTTTCTGAAGATGCATTGATTCTTTTCTTTCTTCTTCGTAAGCTGGACAATTCAATATAAAGTGGGCGAGGTCTTCATTCTCTGCATTGCACATCATACATTTTGCGTCTTCTTTCTTGCATCTCTTGCGCTCATTTAAAGGAAGACAGTTAGCTCTTGCCTGGAAAAATATTGTTGATGCTTGCTGGTTGTCAATACGCTGGTTGTCAATACTACATACGCGCCGACCGAGGGGGGTTAAGACCCTCCCCCTCGCGGTTTCACCCCTGGTGGAGCTTGCGCGTCGCGGAAAAAACGAGCGTGTGCGCCGTTACGAGACGCAGAGATTGGTACCCGATTTTAAGGTCCTAGGTCAACCGGTGACCTCTGAGGTCAGGTCAAGTGTCCCAAGGTACGGTCAGTTCAGTCATTGGTATGTTTTTTTTTTTGTTGGGTTTGGTATATAATGGCATAATGGCATAATGGTATATTGGTATATAATGGGCACCGGACGTGACATTTACATATTGCATCAACCCCCCCCCCCCCCCTGTGCCGGCGAGGTTTAATAGCTGTGGAATCAAGTTCGGTAGCAAAGTCCAATGGAATGCCATTAATTCACAACAAATGGTTAATTCAAAGGATTATTCACCTCCCTCCTTTACCTTCCCCTCCTCAGCCCGCCAACAGACGGCCGGCCCCGGGTCTCGGAGCCTGCCGGCGCGGCGGTGGCCGCGCCGAGCCGCGCCGCGTGGGACCGGCAGGAAATGACCCCCCTCCCCCTCATCCACCAGCGGGACCGTTAGGGTTCACTGGCAGATGTCACAGGCACCGGTGGCCGCCCGCCGCGGCCGGGAGGGTCAGAGGGAGGGGGGAGGGTACACCAGGGGAGGGGAGGGAGCGTTCCGACCGGGACCGGGCGCGGCGGCCGTCCCACCGTCAACACCTGACCCGGGACTGGGCGCGCGGGGAAAGCCAGACAGGGGAGGTAATCGACTTGATGAATTTAAACACACCCGCACATGGGTAGTATTTTGCCAGTCTTACCACAGCAACTTGAACTTTTCATTGAACGCTAAGAAGGATAGAGAAGCAGCTACACGAAAAATCAGGCTTCTAGCCTGATAAAAACGCTGAGTGCAAGGCAGAAAAACTACCTGGGGGGGGGGGGGAGGTGCAACCACACTCCAAGCACGGGCGAGAGTTAAGGTCTTCAGACTTCTGAGCGCCACAAAGATCGGTCAAACAGGTAGGGCACGACAGCCCGCTCTCCGGCTCTCCCCCGCGCGTTCGGTCAGGGGACCATGTGACGCCGGGCCGGCCGCCGCCGCGCCCGAGCCGGCCGGCACCCTCCCCTGCTGTACCCTCCCCCTGTCCCCCCCCCCGACCCTTCCGGCGGCGGCGGACGGCCAGCGGTGCCTGTCGGCTACCACCCAGCCAGTGAGCGCTACCGGTCCGGTGGTTGGGGGCGGGGAGGGGAGACAGGGAGTGATGGGGAGTCTTCTACTTTTGTTGTCACTTGGTACAAAGAAATAATAGTGTAGTAACATATATACTTGCGAAGTTCCTTTTTAATATTTCATTGCAAGGAGCTACAGGCAATTTCTATTTAACCCTGCACATCGACATAATTTCTTAATGAGTTTAGACATAATTGTTTTCTTAAGTTTTTGGACGAGTAGAGAAATGCAGTCTGGAGGAGAAGCGGGCCGGGTGCAACTGCAATTTCACCAGCCAACCTTCCCCAACCCTGTGCCCCCGCTACCTCATTTTACCCGACCCGTCTACCACTGAAAGTCCGACAACGCGACAGTCGGCCGGCCGTAGGGGGCTGGGGCGGTGGGGGCGGGGCAGACGGCGCGGCGGCCGGTGGCCGAGACCCGTTGGAGCGAGACGACCGCCTGGGTCGGAGGGGGTGGGGAGGGGAGGGGGAGGGGAGGGGACCATGCCGGAGCACATGGTCCGACGGACCGTCACGCCTATCACACTTTCAATCAATCTTCTGAGTGTGTCAATATCAAACAATTTGATATACAGTGGAATCCGCTTATTAATAAATCCACCTTGGTGACAGGGTGTTTTGGATTCATATACATAAGTTTTCATATACACATGGATACATCATACATCACTTGGTGGGTTTATTAACCGGTGTCAGCTATTTTCATTAAAAAGCATGTATCGCAAATACAGGACGCTGTGGTGGCCCGTAAGCCAAAATACCAGAACCAGAACCAGATAGGCACCAGGTTTTTCTAGTTAGGACTTTCCTGGTGGAACTCACAACACAACAACAGCACACATTACAACACTACCACATTTCAGCATCAAGATTCAGCAGCAAGAAAAGTAAGTACTCAAAATCCCTCTCGGCACTGCCACTCTGGCACCCTTTCTGGCTTTCCCTTGCACTTGCTCCCACCGGACGTCACATGAGCCGGTCTAACGTAAACTTTGCTCTTGATATTGCCTTGGGCCGGAATAACATAGCCGGCATTAAAGTAAAGTAAAACGGAAGATCTGGCTAATTGCCAGCTAGTAACTTCCCCCTACCCCGACCAGGGCCTCGGCCTGTCGGGAGCAAAATTCAAAAAAAAAAAAACGTTCCGTTCCCCTGCACTACAAGCGTACAGGCTGGCATTCCTCATTGTTTTACTTATTATAATGAGAGTGACCACGGGCTCCACCGCACCGGTGTGGTCACGGGGGCCGGACCCCCAATAATTTGACTTTCGTAATGTAGCCTTATGCCTAAAGGCGTGCGTTTTAGGGTTAGACATCCCCCTCCCCCACCTGCGACCGCAGTGGAGCCCCTGAAAGTGACCAGCGCACACTGCAAAGCTGTTACAGCGATTAAGTAGACATGCTCATCGAGACAGAGTCTGGTCTGCTCGGGGGCGGCCGTTAACTGGGTAGAGCGGGGTGAGGATTGCATCATATGGGCCTGGTTTTCCAAAACATGATGGTGGGTGCTCAAGATCTGAGTTAACCAATGATATAAACCTACCATTTTTTTCTTTCTGCGATAGGTATAGGGCGCAGCCCACCGCACCGGTTCGAGCGCGCCGATAAATGGCGCGCCCTGTCAAAACAGGGAGCCGGGACGGAGCGGTCACCGTCGGCCGGCCGCCGAGTGGGCGGGGAGGGGGAGGGGGAGGGGTCGCCCTGCCACCGGAGAGCCGCACAGAACCGAGGACTAAACCGTGAGACTTTCAGGAATCGTAGATGTCGCTACTGCACGGCAGAAGATCGGGTATGGTAACAGCGCTCGAAGCTGTAGTTGATTGGGTTTGTCACCAGAGTGCAGCACCTATCAGGTGGTATCAGGAACATTTACCGTTGAAATTCAAACTCTTCCAATTTAGAAGATCTATGACATACAATCAGCTAAAATGCATCCTGTGGTAAAAATGCATCATTGTTTGAACGTTTTTGACCAGCCCATAGCCGTAGGATGAGTGCAAATCTCGATACGGCATTTATTTGTAGTGAAATATATCACTTGAGTTTAAGTTATAAAATAATGAAGAAATAATTAAGATATCGCTTTGATTTTTTCCAACATGATTGCTGCGGCTATTGGGCGTCAAATGGTAGCAGAGTCGACCAATATGTTCTCACTGCTCGGCCTAAAAAACGTGATATATAGGCCTATGTTCAAGACCTCATGCAACGGCTCGTATTGCAAACTGGAGCACAAAACAATGACATCGTATTCAACAATCAATTCTTACCCAGCAGTCTAAGTTTCAGCTAAATCCAGCCATTGGTATTCATAATATAGTCCTTTTAGCATTTCACGAATTGTCCCCGGCACCGGAGACTTTTCGTGAAAGCTAACACAGTGGTTCACAAAAAGTCTCATGAACGCGTACAGGGCATCACCAAACCTGCTATTCGACGCCTGGCTCGTCGTGGCGGTGTCAAGCGCATCAGCGGCCTCATCTACGAGGAGACGCGCGGCGTTCTCAAAGTGTTCCTGGAGAACGTCATCCGCGACGCTGTCACCTATACCGAGCACGCCAAGCGCAAGACGGTGACTGCCATGGACGTCGTCTACGCTCTGAAGCGCCAGGGCCGCACACTGTACGGCTTCGGCGGTTAAGCGGAATGCCTCGCGACGAAAGCCCCACGAACAACAGGCCTTTTTAAAGGCCACACTTAATCTGAAAGATTTTCACCGATTGATTGTATTACATTATTGAGACGCCAATCATCCCCGATCGTCTAGCCAACAGGCTGGTCAGCAGCCGAGGGTGCCTGGTGAGCACCCTCCTGAAGGATAGCTTCGTGAGAAAATTCGGAAACTGCTCCCTCGCACATTCCGTACTATTTTCCGAATATGCTTCGGCAAGGCACCTATGTGTCCATGAGAAAATTCGGAAAAGCGATTGACACCAGTCCCGTGTCGACCTGACGAACGGTACTCCGTCACAGCCCCTTAAGCCAGGACCATGTTTTCCGGTATTTCTCACGAAATTGTACCACCGTAGAAAATCCGGGAACTGGGTACAACATCGTGAGACTTTTTGTGAATCGTAGATGGCGCCAAAGTAGGGGCAGACGGGACCCGAGACCGGCACCGCGGGGGGTGGGGTGAGGGGCGGGACTGACAGGGGTCGTCGCGCGGAACTGTCCTACGGCCAGCGCCGAGCATCTAGACTCGGGCCCGCAGGGCTGCCCCAGGCGCGACCAGAGCTCCCGGATGTTCCGGCTCACTGCCGCGCCCCAGCGCGTCAAACTTCGTGAGAAAATTCGGAAACTGCTCCCTCGCACTCTCCGTACTATTTTCCGAATATTCTTCGGCAAGGTACATATGTGTCCATGAGAAAATTCGGAAAAGCGATTGACACCAGTCCCGTGTCAAAATGACACACGGTGCGGTGTCAGAGTCCTGTGAGCTGGTACAATGTTTTCCGGTTTTTCTCACGAAAATGTATCACCGTAGACTTGTCGGGAATGGCGTACAATATCGTGAGACTTTTCGGAAAACCACCTTCCAGCACACCTTATGGGCGTTCACGTTTTCTCTCACGAACTAATACCACCGTAGATAATGCGGGAAATGAGTACAACATCGTGAGACTTTTCGTGAATCATAGATGACGCTAATGTACAGCAACCGCTGCAACTGTGAATGGAGCATATGGCTGGTAGGGACAGCACCTGCCATGCCGGACAGGCGTGGCAGGGACTGCCATGCATGCATCCATAAATATGCGTCTTTGACAGCTCATGTGACATGTAACATATCTTCAACGAATTGGATTCCATAGTCCGGTTCAGGTTGGTACGATCTGGTGTCAGTATGCATGTTACTAGCTTGATGTTCATCATTAAAGTTTATATGTTGGCCGTCTGCGCTCAACCATCTGTGGTTATGTTGTCCTGCGAGACAGCCCCGTCCCCTCCCTCCCTCTGTGAACAAAGCGTGCCTTATCTCGGCTCGGCCTTGCCCGGTCCCCTCCCCCCCCCTCCCTGGACTCGGGCCGCGCTCTCAGTTCTCTGCCGCGCCACGCCTCGGGTCTCCTCACACCCCTCTGCCCCGACCCTCCCTCCCCGAACCGACAATCATCTTCCGGCTCACCACGTTCGAGCCCCTGACAGCCAATAGGTTGGCCCCATTACTGATGAAGGTATCTTTCCGTGAGGATTACATTGGGTACTGAGATGTCACCATGACAAACAGTCCGACAGATACATCACATGAGTATATTTCCGTGAGAAAATTCGGAAGCGTCGCCGTGTCATTTTCGATGCTGTGTTCCAAGTATTCTTCGCAAAGGTATGTTTCCGTGAGGATTTTATGGGAGACTGGGATGTCACCATGAAAGACATCCCGCCAAATACACCATTAGAGTGTATTTCCGTGAGAAAATTCGGAAGCGGCCCCGTCTCTTTTCGCTGCTGTGTTCCGAATATTTTTTCGCAATGGTATGTGTTGCTGTTCGGTTCGATATCGCGGCTCGCGGTTCACTCAATCGACACGCTCGCTGTCGGCTGTGGTTATATTCAGTCGTGCCAGGAAGAGGATTGTCGGGTCCTCTCCCTGGCGACACTCGTTGAACAACTGCTCGGGTTTGGACGCGGCCGTCGGCCCAGGACGGTGACAAGTGGCCCACACATGGCCTCACATGGCTCGGGCCGCCGATGGCCGGCCGGCCGGAAGCGACGAGGAGAACGGTTAACAGACAAAACATGCGTTGGGAGATAAATCAGAATCAAAAGTCAAGAGTTCACAGCACAGCCGGCATTTTAATAAGAACGGGAAACTCGTGACCAATTTGTACGGAACAGTTTGTTTCCGACCCGTGAGTTTTATAAGGGAGACAGAGATGTCACCACGAAAGGCATTCCGCCAAATTTACCATAGAAACACATTTCATTTCCGTAAGAATATTCGGAAACCTTGCCCTTTCTGTACATTTCTCTGATTATTCTTCGATAAAGGTATGTTTTCGTGAGGATTGTATGTGAGAACCCATTAGCGCTCAGTGTCCTCATATGAGGACACCCGAAACAGCCAGATGTGGCGCACACCGGGTATATGTTAGACGGCTTAGAACCTCGCCAACGTGTCGAGAAGGTCTTTGTCGACCACCTGGGTCCCGTTATGTTTGTTTCCCTTCACCCTCTTGTATTTGATAAGCGCTTAAATTTAGCGATTTTCAGACATTGAGACCCTCGTCGGCTTATTTGGCTTCCATTCAACTGTGAACATAGTTACGTCCAAATTGACTCCACTCATTGCTCAACGGATTATGTTATACACATATGATCGTATTCTCATCGGCCATTTCTAGAATTCTAGCGATCTGGAGAGCGCCAAATTTAGATGTCATCAAATGAGGACATTGGGCGGAACGGGGTAGCGGCGGGCCGGCCGGCCGCCGCGGCCGCCGAGGTGTGGGAGGGCGGGGCGGCGGTAAGGGGACCGCCGGGAATGCGAGGGGGTGACGCTATGGGGAGACCCCTGGGGTGTTCAGGGTGGGGTGGCAGTGAGGGGAGACTGGGAGGGGGGGGGGGGGGCGGAAGTGAGCCCTGAGACGCTAGCGTCAGTTTCCACCCGTGTGTTGGACTGCGAGCTGAGTGTGTGCGACCTTGATGATAAGATACGCTTTTAGATACGTTTTATTTTACGCGGGAGTGTGGTCGATCTGCAATCGCCATGCGTCGTGAAAAAGCGATTAAACCCTCACACGTTCCGAACATTCTTCGGAATGGTATATTTCTGTGAGGATGCTGTGATAGCTCGTCACGGGGAATGCAACGGTGGCTCTTATTTTGCGCTACGTGGTCTACAGCAGCTAAAGATTTGTTTGAAAAAAATAAGGTCATAAACTTAAAAGTCCAGACATGTGCATGGATCCGAGTAATGGATTCATGATCTCAGTGGATCTCGAGGCAAATTGTAGGTTAGAATCTATGATCCCACCGGATCGGACGTGAATAATTTATCAGGGATCTATTATCTCGTAGGATCTGACGATGAACCAGGAAAGTGGATCCATGAACTGAGTGGATATATGAACTAATAGAAACAGAACGTTTTTGAGTTGATATAAGTGATTTTTTTTTATTTCTTCGGTTACAAAAACTAAACGGGGATCTATGACCACACTGGATCTCTAGCAAAAAAATTAGACCTATCCATGATGGCTACGGATCTTTCGATAGCAGCTGAATCTATGCTCCCGTTGGATCCAAAATAAGGATTCGTGGGATCAGATCCTAGATTCATTTGCTCGGATCCAGGCACATGTCTGCTTTAATAGTTTTTTTTTCGCCGTAGCTTGACCAATAAGAGATATCAATTGCAAATTCGATGTCTGTAGTAGTTCAGGTGAAAGCTACGGGAGAGGCCGTTTCACCCTCCCCCCCCCCCACGGGGCGTGGGTTAACGTTTCACGCCAACGGAAACAGCTCTGGGTGCTCCCCAGATAGCGTGATAAGCCGACGCGTTGTCATGAAAGTGACCTGTGACCAGTTCCATTGGTATTGTGTGGCCTTTAAAAAGGCCTGTTACAGGGTTCGAGTCGACTGAGCCAGATGCAGGCTTACTTCTTCTCGGTCTTCTTGGGCAGGAGCACCGCCTGGATGTTTGGCAGCACACCGCCCTGGGCGATGGTGACGCCCGACAGGAGCTTGTTCAGCTCCTCGTCGTTGCGGATGGCCAGCTGCAGGTGGCGAGGGATGATCCTGGTCTTCTTGTTGTCGCGCGCAGCGTTGCCGGCCAGCTCGAGTACCTCAGCGGCCAGGTACTCCATGACGGCAGCCAGGTACACGGGGGCACCGGCACCGACGCGCTCGGCATAGTTTCCCTTACGCAAGAGACGATGGATACGACCGACAGGGAACTGAAGTCCGGCCCGGGAGGACCGGGACTTGGCCTTTCCCTTCACCTTGCCGCCCTTGCCGCGTCCAGACATGGCTGTATGTGAACAAGATGTAGCAACAAACGTGCAATCCCGTATTTGCGTTCACACCTGGATTTAAAAAGGGACGTAGCGGCGCCGGACACCGGTGCTCACCCACTCTCTCCCACCGCCATTACGCTTTATCAACCGAATTCCAAATTTCGTGTTGAACAGTGTATTGCACTCGAAGCGCCGCCATGCCACCGAAGACTAGCGGAAAGGCCGCAAAGAAGGCCGGCAAGGCCCAGAAGAATATCTCCAAGGGAGATAAGAAGCGTAAGCGCAAGAGGAAGGAATCGTACGGCATCTACATCTACAAGGTGCTGAAGCAGGTCCACCCGGACACCGGTATCTCGTCGAAGGCCATGAGCATCATGAACTCCTTTGTCAACGACATCTTCGAGCGCATTGCTGCCGAGGCCTCGCGTCTGGCGCACTACAACAAGCGCTCGACAATCACCTCTAGGGAGATTCAGACTGCTGTCCGCCTGCTCCTCCCCGGTGAGCTTGCCAAGCATGCCGTGTCGGAGGGGACCAAGGCCGTAACAAAGTACACGAGCAGCAAGTAAGCTGGCTGGCCTGGCAGCCGGTGCCGGTCGACGCTCGCTTCATCTCATCACTGATCATCGCTCATCGCCTCCCATGCCGGCCGGTGCCGCTCCTAGCAGCACAAATAGGTCTTTTTCAAGACCAATAAATCAAATAGTGGACTTGCAGCACAGATGTTTACATCCGGGTCATTGTTGCAGCGGGTCGTTGGCTTCAAGCAGACGCTGATCTGCACTCACCATGGTCGCTATCGAAATCGCAACAGAACCGCATGATAAGGGACGTAGCGGTGGCAGCTACTAGCGGCGTTTGAAATTTTTTGATGTTGTTTGAAACACAACATCACATTTATTGCTGTTCTAAAGAACAATCCGAACGGCAAGGATGAGTCGCCACCGCAACACTCTAAACAGCTATACGAGTGGAGACTGCATTGTAACACAAGAAGGCAGCACGAGAATGCAGCGCAGACTGAGGCAGTAGCACCTCGGTAACTGCATTCGCGAATAGGCCGCTAACACCGCGGTAACTTATATTTGTTACCATTCACACTACATAGATACAGTTACACGATACATACACTCTAGAATAACACGATACACCCTAGCACCGATCTACGCCGCGCACGAGGTACGGTGCCAGGTCTGGATCATCCAGAGGGTCGCGGCTCCGCGGTAGATCTTGTGCAGCAAAATACGCCCTCATTTCCTCGTATATTTGTCTGTATCTCGCCAGGCGAGCTGAGATGGGGCTGTTGGCGGACTTTGGAGGCGACGGACACGGGTCTCCGGCAGTCTCCACCTTCTCGCTGCACAAACACAACATTGGTTCATGTATTTATTAGCATTCATACACACAGTCATACTTGTGCAAGGTGTCAGTGTTCGGTTGTGGGGTGTAATAGCCAGGGAAAAAGTTCTATGAACTGAAAAACCCGGCGCCTATTGCAAAGGGAAAAACCCCGCGCTGCAGCCAAAATAGCGCGGGGAAAAAACCTGTATCGTTTAAGCTAATGTGTAGGAGGGTGACGAAGAGGGAGATGGGAGACGGTTCCGCGCGGGGAGGGACACCCGGGGTCGCCTAGCAGCAAACGCTTCAGCCCCCAGTCGGTGTTGGCGCTGCGACGGTTGTTGGCACGGGGCCTTTACCGGAGCGCGCAATATGGAGACCGTCTATGCAAGGAGGGATAAGAAGAGGGACAGGGAGATGACTCCGCGCGAGAAGGGCGCCCGGAGGCCAAGCAGGAAAAGCTAAGCCCCCAGTCGGTGTTGACGCTCAACGATCTCGGCCCAATCGACCTGATCGGAGCGCGCAATGGAGTCACCTAAGTGTTCGCGGTGCCGCGCCTCCGCCGCCGTTAGCGCGCGTGTAAATCACAGGTGATTAGACGAGATCGACGATTCAACGGAGCAATTAGTGCGAATGAGAAGCGGTGGGGGAACAACATCGAACGATAATCACAAAAATCACAAGAACAACATCAACAGCAAGAATGGAAGATCAATTATTAGCACGTACAATCAACGGCGCGGCGGAGAGAAAATGGCGGAGAAGAATGTAGGAGAGGAGGAAGTTTCTGGCACTAGGCCAGGCCGGGGGTTAAAGTTCGTGGAGAAGTTGCGCGTCCTTGAGAAATGCGAAGAGTTTTTCGAGGAGAAGTAGATGGTCGTCTCCCAGGAGAGTGGGGAGATCCAGATATCATCTGTGCTTAAAAAGACAAAAACGAGACGATTAGATGGCTCTGATAAGAGCCATTGACATGTGCCAGCGGAACGGTCAGGCACATCGTTCACTTCTTAGCCGGGGCCTTTTTGGCGGCAGGCTTTTTGGCAGCCGTCTTTTTGGGCTTCGGTGCCTTGGGCTTCTTCGCCGGCGACTTGGCCTTCTTAGCTTTGGTTGGCTTGGCCTTGGGCTTCTGGGCCTTGGCGGGAGACTTGGCAGTCTTCTTTTTGTCCGCCGACTTTTTGGCAGCAGTCTTCTTTGGTGTCTTTTTCGCGGCCACAGGCTTCTTAGGCGACTTTGCGGCGGGCTTGGCCGGCTTGGCAGCAGCGGAAGACAGCTTGAACGATCCGCTGGCACCCTTGCCTTTGGTCTGCACCAGGGCGCCGCTGGTGACGCCAGTCTTGAGAGCCTTTTTGATGAACGGCGCCAGCTTTTCAACGTCGACCTTGTAGTTCGCTGCAATGTACTTCTTGATGGCGATCAGCGACGAGCCTCCTCGCTCCTTCAGACCTTTGATGGCTCCCTGGACCATCTCGTTGGTGGGCGGGTGCGTCGGCTTGGTGCGAGGCACCTTTGCCTTGGCCGCCTTCGCGGCGCCAGCAGCAGGGGCGGTGGCAGCGGTAGACTCGGTCATCTTTTTCTGGCGTCAGGTATCGTCAGTAATAATAGTCGCTTTTTTTGCTTACTGGAAAGCCAGAGAGCTGCCATAGACGATTCAGTCCGGACAAACACGACTGACGCAACAGTTTACTGATAACCGGCAGCCTGATCTCGACAATGGTGACATTTGTTTGCGCCCTAATGCTTCCAGGGACTCGTTGCGGTGAGCAGTCACGCGCGCTGTGGTGGCGCCAACACTTTTCTTCCCTTTGGCAGCCGTCGATTTGGAGTAGACCACTACGTCGAGCGCAGTCAGGTTGTTTTTCAACTTACTGTTGGCGAGCTGCTGCAGTGATCCGGCGACGTGGCATCATTTCATCGGCACAAATATGCAAGCAGCGATGACCGGCTGACGAACGGAGCCAACGGGATCCACAACGCATCGATTGCGCTCCTTTCAAGCTACAAATGTCTGCAAACGGACGACAAACCTGGATCGCAGCTGTCGTTTTCAAGGATGACTTTTGAAAAAGAAGCGTGCTGTGCAGTTTTCAGACAGACAGAGGCAGACAGATACGCCAATGGCGCTGCCAGGCGCCGTGTGAAGCCAGAAGCGCGCTCAAAGATGACAGAAGAGAACCGCCAACCGTCGCATGAACCCGCGTGTAACAGTCATCGGTTAGAAAGAGAGCTACCTAAAATATTCCAGCGTCACCGTCACAGTCAATATTCGGGGAAAACTGCAATTCTAAGATATATGCACAGCTCTTCACTTTTTCGAGTCAGCTGCACTTCACACATCACGTCACACGTCCTCGGCCGCCGCTCAGTCTCCGCCATCTTGCGGTTGAGTCGCTCGTCGAGCCTGGCACTCCTGTAACAAAGCGGAGATTCCTATGTAACAGCGGTAATAAATTGGGCAGTCCACAGCAGAAGTAATGTGTGGTTTCAGTCATGGGTATGTTCTGCTTTTGAAGCTTAGGAACGATTAGCCAGACTACAATGAAACTTTGAATGTAGCTTGTATGTATCGTCACCCTTGCAGCTGCTTTTTTTTTTTTTTTTTTTTTTTTTTTTTTGAATTTTGCATCCCGGTTGCACTAAGGCATACCGGGGAGGGGAAGCTAATAGCTGGCAATGAGCCAGATCTTTCGTTTTACGTTACTTTACCACCGGCTATTCAAGACCGGCCCAAAACTAGCGACTAAGGCAAATAGCTACGTTATACCGGCTCATGTGACGTCCGGTGGGAGGAAAGCTAGGGAGAGCCGAAAAGAAGGCCAGAGTGGCAAGGCCGAGATTTAGATGAATTTTAGTACTTACTTCGGATGTCTTGCAGCTGTATCTTCGTGTTTTGTTGTGTGGTGTTGTTTTGTGGAGTGTTTGTTGTGTATGATTTCTACCAGGAAAAGTCCTAACTAGAAAAAACCTGGTGCCTAGCCAAGAGGGCAAAACCTGTGCGTTTTTGCCAAATTGCACAGGAAAAATCCCTTTAGAAGTAATTACTTTACGTTATATCACTAGAGTGTCACTGTTTTGTGGGTCTATGAATGACTGAAAGGTAGCGGGTAGTACCGGTGATGCATCAGCCTCAATTGAAGCCAATGCCGCATCGGTGGGCAAGGAGGAGGTCAAAATCGGTAGGGTTCCCCCGACGCCGCCACCAGCACACCCGCCGGCGCCGACCGCCGCCGGACCCAGCCCCCGCCCCGCCCCTACCCCATCAGCTAACGCGGAAGGGCCAGGTGCGAGCCGGGCCCCAAGCAGCGACCGGCGCCGCCAAGCGCGCCGACAACAACTCGAGCTGAACCAAAGTTTCAATTCCAGTGAAGTCTCATATTCGGGTAGTCATAGTCGGTTGGTGTCAATGTTGGTAGCAATTTTTGGCTCTCCCATCGGTAATGAAGTAGCTCTTAGAGCTGACGCTGCGACTCAGTGGTTGTCACGTTAGAACTTGGTAACGTCGGGAAGTCACGTTCAGTAAGCCCGGTCAGGCCTTGTCGTGCCCTAGAGGCGAGGGAGGAGAGCCACATTCCCCCGACACCAGGGTTGTCCATAGGGGAGCCCTTAACGCCCGGCGGCAGCTGGCCGAACAGGTTCCCCCCCTGAAAGGCTTAATAACCAGCCGGTTTAGGACCGACCAATCCTGTCTCGAGTGGGCCTCAACCGTGAAGCGGGATCCCTGTCGAGAACCGGGCGAGACCCAGAAGGAGGAAGTCAAGTCCAGTTGGGACCCCAGGATGTGTCCAGGCGCGCCGTCAGCAACGCTAGGAGGACGGATGTCAATTCCAGTGAAGTCTCATATTCGGGTAGTCATAGTCGGTTGGTGTCAATGTTGGTAGCAAATTTTGGCTCTCCCATCAGTAATGAAGTAGCTCTTAGAGCTGACGCTGCGACTCAGTGGTTGTCACGTTAGAACTTGGTAACGTCGGGAAGTCACGTTCAGTAAGCCCGGTCAGGCCTTGTCGTGCCCTAGTGGCGAGGGAGGAGAGCCACATCCCCCCGGCACCAGGGTTGTCCATAGGGGAGCCCTTAACGCCCGGCGGCAGCTGGCCGAACAGGTTCCCCCCCTGAAAGGCTTAATAACCAGACGGTTTAGGACCGACCGATCCTGTCTCGAGTGGGCCTCAACCGTGAAGCGGGATCCCTGTCGAGAACCGGGCATGACCCAGAAGGAAAAAGTCAAGTCCAATTGGGACCCCAGGATAGGTCCCGGGCTCCGTCAAACCTCATGTTAAATGGAGTTTTCTAGTTTTGTGTTGTGCAAAAAGTTAAAAAGGAGTTCTAGCAAATCTGGATAGGTATCTCCTAGTATATTTTCGATGTTGAAAGTTATTTTATGTCTTTGCGTGTAATCAATCAATGGTTGTCTAAAACGATGATATTGTGGGCAGCTTATAAGAAAGTGTTTTATATTATATCTGACGTCATCCCCGCAATAGTGACAGTTTGGAGGAGGCATTCCTTCTATAATGTAATTATGTGTAATTTTGGTGTGACCCATCCGTAGTCTAGCAAGTATGATTTCCTTAATTCTAGTATCCTGACTAGAGGAGTGCCAATGTCCCACCTCTTGCTTAATAGGGTAAAGGTGAAAATGTGGGTTTACGTTCCAATCAAGTTGGAAAGATTTTTTAGAGGCTAATGCTATTGCGTTAAGGTAATCATTGACTGGGCAGCTAATTTGATTTTGTTGGGGGTCATTCAAGCTTTCTTTGGCTGCCAGGTCAGCTCGATCATTTCCACTTATCCCGCTATGACCGGGAATCCAAAGGAATTTGATGTTATGATTATTGGTATTAATAAATGATCTTATTTCATCCACTATGGGATGTGATAGTGAGTTGAGAGAGGCCAGAGCACAAAT